>NC_086454.1:1978883-2249176 GCF_028390025.1 Pseudophryne corroboree
CTGTTGGAAGTGTTCTCCTCCCTTAGCTCTGATCTCTATTAGCTGTTGGAAGTGTTCTCCCTCCCTGTTAGCTGTTGGAAGTGTTCTCTCCCTCCCTGTTAGCTGTTGGAAGTGTTCTCCCCTCTATATTAGCTGTTGGAAGTGTTCTCCCTCTCTATTAGCTGTTGGAAGTGTTCTCCTCCCTGTTAGCTGTTGGAAGTGTTCTCCCTCTCTATTAGCTGTTGGAAGTGTTCTCCCTCTCTATTAGCTGTTGGAAGTGTTCTCCCTCTCTATTAGCTGTTGGAAGTGTTCTCCCTCCTCTATTAGCTGTTGGAAGTGTTCTCCCTCCCTGTTAGCTGTTGGAAGTGTTCTCCCTCTCTATTAGCTGTTGGAAGTGTTCTCCCTCCCTGTTAGCTGTTGGAAGTGTTCTCCCTCCCTGTTAGCTGTTGGAAGTGTTCTCCCTCTCTATTAGCTGTTGGAAGTGTTCTCCCTCCCTGTTAGCTGTTGGAAGTGTTCTCCCTCCTGTTAGCTGTTGGAAGTGTTCTCCCTCTCTATTAGCTGTTGGAAGTGTTCTCCCTCCCTGTTAGCTGTTGGAAGTGTTCTCCCTCCCTGTTAGCTGTTGGAAGTGTTCTCCCTCTATATTAGCTGTTGGAAGTGTTCTCCCTCTATATTAGCTGTTGGAAGTGTTCTCCCTCCCTGTTAGCTGTTGGAAGTGTTCTCCCTCTCTATTAGCTGTTGGAAGTGTTCTCCCTCCCTGTTAGCTGTTGGAAGTGTTCTCCCTCCCTGTTAGCTGTTGGAAGTGTTCTCCCTCTCTATTAGCTGTTGGAAGTGTTCTCCCTCCCTGTTAGCTGTTGGAAGTGTTCTCCCTCTCTATTAGCTGTTGGAAGTGTTCTCCCTCCCTGTTAGCTGTTGGAAGTGTTCTCCCTCTCTATTAGCTGTTGGAAGTGTTCTCCCTCCCTGTTAGCTGTTGGAAGTGTTCTCCCTCCCTGTTAGCTGTTGGAAGTGTTCTCCCTCTATATTAGCTGTTGGAAGTGTTCTCCCTCTCTATTAGCTGTTGGAAGTGTTCTCCCTCCCTGTTAGCTGTTGGAAGTGTTCTCCCTCTCTATTAGCTGTTGGAAGTGTTCTCCCTCTATATTAGCTGTTGGAAGTGTTCTCCCTCTCTATTAGCTGTTGGAAGTGTTCTCCCTCCCTGTTAGCTGTTGGAAGTGTTCTCCCTCTCTGTTAGCTGTTGGAAGTGTTCTCCCTCTATATTAGCTGTTGGAAGTGTTCTCCCTCTATATTAGCTGTTGGAAGTGTTCTCCCTCTATATTAGCTGTTGGAAGTGTTCTCCCTCCCTGTTAGCTGTTGGAAGTGTTCTCCCTCTCTATTAGCTGTTGGAAGTGTTCTCCCTCCCTGTTAGCTGTTGGAAGTGTTCTCCCTCCCTGTTAGCTGTTGGAAGTGTTCTCCCTCTCTATTAGCTGTTGGAAGTGTTCTCCCTCCCTGTTAGCTGTTGGAAGTGTTCTCCCTCCCTGTTAGCTGTTGGAAGTGTTCTCCCTCTCTATTAGCTGTTGGAAGTGTTCTCCCTCCCTGTTAGCTGTTGGAAGTGTTCTCCCTCCCTGTTAGCTGTTGGAAGTGTTCTCCCTCTATATTAGCTGTTGGAAGTGTTCTCCCTCTATATTAGCTGTTGGAAGTGTTCTCCCTCCCTGTTAGCTGTTGGAAGTGTTCTCCCTCTCTATTAGCTGTTGGAAGTGTTCTCCCTCCCTGTTAGCTGTTGGAAGTGTTCTCCCTCCCTGTTAGCTGTTGGAAGTGTTCTCCCTCTCTATTAGCTGTTGGAAGTGTTCTCCCTCCCTGTTAGCTGTTGGAAGTGTTCTCCCTCTCTATTAGCTGTTGGAAGTGTTCTCCCTCCCTGTTAGCTGTTGGAAGTGTTCTCCCTCTCTATTAGCTGTTGGAAGTGTTCTCCCTCCCTGTTAGCTGTTGGAAGTGTTCTCCCTCCCTGTTAGCTGTTGGAAGTGTTCTCCCTCTATATTAGCTGTTGGAAGTGTTCTCCCTCTCTATTAGCTGTTGGAAGTGTTCTCCCTCCCTGTTAGCTGTTGGAAGTGTTCTCCCTCTCTATTAGCTGTTGGAAGTGTTCTCCCTCTATATTAGCTGTTGGAAGTGTTCTCCCTCTCTATTAGCTGTTGGAAGTGTTCTCCCTCCCTGTTAGCTGTTGGAAGTGTTCTCCCTCCCTGTTAGCTGTTGGAAGTGTTCTCCCTCTCTATTAGCTGTTGGAAGTGTTCTCCCTCCCTGTTAGCTGTTGGAAGTGTTCTCCCTCCCTGTTAGCTGTTGGAAGTGTTCTCCCTCTATATTAGCTGTTGGAAGTGTTCTCCCTCTATATTAGCTGTTGGAAGTGTTCTCCCTCCCTGTTAGCTGTTGGAAGTGTTCTCCCTCTCTATTAGCTGTTGGAAGTGTTCTCCCTCCCTGTTAGCTGTTGGAAGTGTTCTCCCTCTCTATTAGCTGTTGGAAGTGTTCTCCCTCCCTGTTAGCTGTTGGAAGTGTTCTCCCTCCCTGTTAGCTGTTGGAAGTGTTCTCCCTCTATATTAGCTGTTGGAAGTGTTCTCCCTCTCTATTAGCTGTTGGAAGTGTTCTCCCTCCCTGTTAGCTGTTGGAAGTGTTTCTCCCTCTCTATTAGCTGTTGGAAGTGTTCTCCCTCTATATTAGCTGTTGGAAGTGTTCTCCCTCTATATTAGCTGTTGGAAGTGTTCTCCCTCTATATTAGCTGTTGGAAGTGTTCTCCCTCCCTGTTAGCTGTTGGAAGTGTTCTCCCTC
Organism: Pseudophryne corroboree; assembly: GCF_028390025.1. Lineage (NCBI taxonomy): Eukaryota > Metazoa > Chordata > Amphibia > Anura > Myobatrachidae > Pseudophryne > Pseudophryne corroboree. The sequence continues at coordinate 1,981,647 of NC_086454.1, forward strand.
TCTATTAGCTGTTGGAAGTGTTCTCCCTCCCTGTTAGCTGTTGGAAGTGTTCTCCCTCCCTGTTAGCTGTTGGAAGTGTTCTCCCTCTCTATTAGCTGTTGGAAGTGTTCTCCCTCCCTGTTAGCTGTTGGAAGTGTTCTCCCTCTCTATTAGCTGTTGGAAGTGTTCTCCCTCCCTGTTAGCTGTTGGAAGTGTTCTCCCTCTCTATTAGCTGTTGGAAGTGTTCTCCCTCTCTATTAGCTGTTGGAAGTGTTCTCCCTCTATATTAGCTGTTGGAAGTGTTCTCCCTCTATATTAGCTGTTGGAAGTGTTCTCCCTCTCTATTAGCTGTTGGAAGTGTTCTCCCTCCCTGTTAGCTGTTGGAAGTGTTCTCCCTCTCTATTAGCTGTTGGAAGTGTTCCCCCTCCCTGTTAGCTGTTGGAAGTGTTCTCCCTCCCTGTTAGCTGTTGGAAGTGTTCTCCCTCCCTGTTAGCTGTTGGAAGTGTTCTCCCTCTCTATTAGCTGTTGGAAGTGTTCTCCCTCCCTGTTAGCTGTTGGAAGTGTTCTCCCTCCCTGTTAGCTGTTGGAAGTGTTCTCCCTCTCTATTAGCTGTTGGAAGTGTTCTCCCTCCCTGTTAGCTGTTGGAAGTGTTCTCCCTCCCTGTTAGCTGTTGGAAGTGTTCTCCCTCTCTATTAGCTGTTGGAAGTGTTCTCCCTCCCTGTTAGCTGTTGGAAGTGTTCTCCCTCCCTGTTAGCTGTTGGAAGTGTTCTCCCTCTATATTAGCTGTTGGAAGTGTTCTCCCTCTCTATTAGCTGTTGGAAGTGTTCTCCCTCCCTGTTAGCTGTTGGAAGTGTTCTCCCTCTCTATTAGCTGTTGGAAGTGTTCTCCCTCTATATTAGCTGTTGGAAGTGTTCTCCCTCTATATTAGCTGTTGGAAGTGTTCTCCCTCTATATTAGCTGTTGGAAGTGTTCTCCCTCCCTGTTAGCTGTTGGAAGTGTTCTCCCTCTCTATTAGCTGTTGGAAGTGTTCTCCCTCCCTGTTAGCTGTTGGAAGTGTTCTCCCTCCCTGTTAGCTGTTGGAAGTGTTCTCCCTCTCTATTAGCTGTTGGAAGTGTTCTCCCTCCCTGTTAGCTGTTGGAAGTGTTCTCCCTCCCTGTTAGCTGTTGGAAGTGTTCTCCCTCTCTATTAGCTGTTGGAAGTGTTCTCCCTCCCTGTTAGCTGTTGGAAGTGTTCTCCCTCCCTGTTAGCTGTTGGAAGTGTTCTCCCTCTATATTAGCTGTTGGAAGTGTTCTCCCTCTATATTAGCTGTTGGAAGTGTTCTCCCTCCCTGTTAGCTGTTGGAAGTGTTCTCCCTCTCTATTAGCTGTTGGAAGTGTTCTCCCTCCCTGTTAGCTGTTGGAAGTGTTCTCCCTCTCTATTAGCTGTTGGAAGTGTTCTCCCTCCCTGTTAGCTGTTGGAAGTGTTCTCCCTCCCTGTTAGCTGTTGGAAGTGTTCTCCCTCTATATTAGCTGTTGGAAGTGTTCTCCCTCTCTATTAGCTGTTGGAAGTGTTCTCCCTCCCTGTTAGCTGTTGGAAGTGTTCTCCCTCTCTATTAGCTGTTGGAAGTGTTCTCCCTCTATATTAGCTGTTGGAAGTGTTCTCCCTCTATATTAGCTGTTGGAAGTGTTCTCCCTCTATATTAGCTGTTGGAAGTGTTCTCCCTCCCTGTTAGCTGTTGGAAGTGTTCTCCCTCTCTATTAGCTGTTGGAAGTGTTCTCCCTCCCTGTTAGCTGTTGGAAGTGTTCTCCCTCCCTGTTAGCTGTTGGAAGTGTTCTCCCTCTCTATTAGCTGTTGGAAGTGTTCTCCCTCCCTGTTAGCTGTTGGAAGTGTTCTCCCTCTCTATTAGCTGTTGGAAGTGTTCTCCCTCCCTGTTAGCTGTTGGAAGTGTTCTCCCTCTCTATTAGCTGTTGGAAGTGTTCTCCCTCTCTATTAGCTGTTGGAAGTGTTCTCCCTCTATATTAGCTGTTGGAAGTGTTCTCCCTCTATATTAGCTGTTGGAAGTGTTCTCCCTCTCTATTAGCTGTTGGAAGTGTTCTCCCTCCCTGTTAGCTGTTGGAAGTGTTCTCCCTCTCTATTAGCTGTTGGAAGTGTTCCCCCTCCCTGTTAGCTGTTGGAAGTGTTCTCCCTCCCTGTTAGCTGTTGGAAGTGTTCTCCCTCCCTGTTAGCTGTTGGAAGTGTTCTCCCTCTCTATTAGCTGTTGGAAGTGTTCTCCCTCCCTGTTAGCTGTTGGAAGTGTTCTCCCTCTCTATTAGCTGTTGGAAGTGTTCTCCCTCCCTGTTAGCTGTTGGAAGTGTTCTCCCTCCCTGTTAGCTGTTGGAAGTGTTCTCCCTCCCTGTTAGCTGTTGGAAGTGTTCTCCCTCCCTGTTAGCTGTTGGAAGTGTTCTCCCTCTCTATTAGCTGTTGGAAGTGTTCTCCCTCCCTGTTAGCTGTTGGAAGTGTTCTCCCTCCCTGTTAGCTGTTGGAAGTGTTCTCCCTCTCTATTAGCCGTTGGAAGTGTTCTCCCTCTCTATTAGCCTTTGGAAGTGTTCTCCCTCTCTATTAGCCGTTGGAAGTGTTCTCCCTCTCTATTAGCCGTTGAAAGTGTTCTCCCTCTCTATTAGCCGTTGAAAGTGTTCTCCCTCTCTATTAGCCGTTGAAAGTGTTCTCCCTCTCTATTAGCCGTTGAAAGTGTTCTCCCTCTCTATTAGCCGTTGGAAGTGTTCTCCCTCTCTATTAGCCTTTGGAAGTGTTCTCCCTCTCTATTAGCCTTTGGAAGTGTTCTCCCTCTCTATTGGCCATTGGAAGTGTTCTCCCTCTCTATTAGCCTTTGGAAGTGTTCTCCCTCTCTATTAGCCTTTGGAAGTGTTCTCCCTCTCTATTGGCCGTTGGAAGTGTTCTCCCTCTCTACTGGCCGTTGGAAGTGTTCTCCCTCTCTATTAGCCGTTGGAAGTGTTCTCCCTCTCTCTTAGCCGTTGGAAGTGTTCTCCCTCTCTATTAGCCGTTGGAAGTGTTCTCCCTCTCTATTAGCCTTTGGAAGTGTTCTCTCTCTCTATTAGCCGTTGGAAGTGTTCTCCCTCTCTTTTAGCCGTTGGAAGTGTTCTCCCTCTCTTTTAGCCGTTGGAAGTGTTCTCCCTCTCTATTAGCCGTTGGAAGTGTTCTCCCTCTCTATTAGCCGTTGGAAGTGTTCTCCCTCTCTATTAGCCGTTGGAAGTGTTCTCCCTCTCTTTTAGCCGTTGGAAGTGTTCTCCCGCTCTATTAGCCGTTGGAAGTGTTCTCCCTCTCTATTAGCCGTTGGAAGTGTTCTCCCTCTATATTAGCCGTTGGAAGTGTTCTCCCTCTCTATTAGCTGTTGGAAGTGTTCTCCCTCTATATTAGCTGTTGGAAGTGTTCTCCCTCTCTATTAGCTGTTGGAAGTGTTCTCCCTCTCTATTAGCTGTTGGAATTGTTCTCCCTCTCTATTAGCTGTTGGAAGTGTTCTCCCTCTCTATTAGCTGTTGGAATTGTTCTCCCTCTCTATTAGCTGTTGGAAGTGTTCTCCCTCTCTGGCCTCGCACCGCTGCAGAGGAGATTTGCAGACAGAGACAGCGCTCACTGCAGGGGGACTTTCTGAACTCCATGTAGAAACATGTAAAGTGACTTTTTGTTTTTTATAGAAAGTTAAAGGACAAAGCTCAGAACAATCAGAGCTGTGATAGGGCAGCCTTGACCACTTGGCCTCAAGAATGGTCAAGGGTCTTCAGGTTCCAATCACATCAGGGCTAGGAGTAGCAGACTGCTTCCCTCTAGGAAGAGCAAAGAGGGCTCATTGTGGTCTGAACCTCAACCATCCAAACATTAAAAGTAAAAAAGAAAAAGTGCTAATATGACAATGTCCAGTCTGAAAATTTAAGCAGGTAAAAGTGGAAAAAGACAGACTGGTACAGGAGGATTGGTGAAAGTGGCGGAGGAAACCAGGGGCTGGTACAAGAGGATGGGTGAAAGTGGAGGCAGCCAGGTGCTGGTAGAAGAGGATGGGTGAAAGTGGATGAGGAAGCCAGGTGCTGGAACAGGAGGATGGGTGAAAGTGGAGGCAGCCAGGTGCTGGAACAGGAGGATGGGTGAATTTGGAGAAGGAAGCCAGGGCCTGGAACAGGAGGATGGTTGAAAGTGGAGGAAGCCAGGGGCTGGTACAGGAAAATGGATGAAAGTGGAGGAGGAAGCCAGGTGCTGGTACAGGAGGATGGGTGAAAGTGGAAGAGGAAGCCAGGTGCTGGTACAGGAGGATGGATGAAAGTGGAGGAGGAAGCCAGTGACTGATACAGGAGGATGGGTGAAAGTTGTGGAAGCCAGGGGTTGGTTCAAGAGGATGGGTGAAAGTGGAGGCAGCCAGGTGCTGGTACAGGAGGATGGGTGAAAGTGGAGGAGTAAGCCAGGTGCTGGTAGAGGAGGATGGGTGAAGGTGGAGGAGGAAGCCAGGTGCTGGTAGAAGAGGATGGGTGAAAGTGGAGGCAGCCAGGTGCTGGTGGAAGAGGATGGGTGAAAGTGGAGGAGGAAGCCAGGCGCTGGAACAGGAGGATGGGCGAAAGTTTAGGAGGAAGCCAGGGGCTGGTACAGGAGGATGGGTGAAAGTGGAGGCAGCCAGGTGCTGGTAGAGGAGGATGGGTGAAAGTGGAGGAAGCCAGGTGCTGGTAGAGGAGGATGGGTGAAAGTGGAGGAAGCCAGGTGCTGGTAGAGGAGGATGGGTGAAAGTGGAGGAAGCTAGGTGCTGGTACAGGAGGATGGGTGAAAGTGGAGGAGAAAGCCAGGGCCAGGTACAGGAGGATGGGTGAAAGTGGAGGAAGCCAGGTGCTGGTAGAGGAGGATGGGTGAAAGTGGAGGAAGCCAGGTGCTGGTAGAGGAGGATGGGTGAAAGTGGAGGAAGCCAGGTGCTGGTACAGGAGGATGGGTGAAAGTGGAGGAGAAAGCCAGGGCCTGGTACAGGAGGATGGGTGAAAGTGGAGGAGGAAGCCAGATGCTGGTACAGGAGGATGGGTGAAAGTGGAGGAAGCCAGGTGCTGGTACAGGAGGATGGGTGAAAGTGGAGGAGAAAGCCAGGGCCTGGTACAGGAGGATGGGTGAAAGTGGAGGAGAAAGCCAGGGCCTGGTACAGGAGGATGGGTGAAAGTGGAGGAAGCCAGGGGCTGGTACAGGAGGATGGGTAAAAGTGGAGGAGGAAGCCAGGGCCTTGTACATGAGGATGGGTGAAAGTGGAGGAGGAAGCCAGGGGTTGGTACAGGAGGATGGGTGAAAGTGGAGGAGGAAGCCAGGGGCTGGAACAGGAGGATGGATGAAAGTGGAGGTGAAAGCCAGGGCCTGGTACAGGAGGATGGGTGAAAGTGGAGGCAGCCAGGGCCTGGTAGAGTAGAATGGGTGAAAGTGGAGGAGGAAGCCAGGTGCTGGTAGAGGAGGATGGGTGAAAGTGGAGGAGGAAGCCAGGTGCTGGTAGAGGAGGATGGGTGAAAGTGGAGGAGGAAGCCAGGGGCTGGTACATAAGGATGGGTGAAATTGGAGGAAGAAGTCAGGGCCTGGTAGAGGAGGATGAGTGAAAGTGGAGAAGGAATCCAGATGCTGGTACAGGAGGATGGGTGAAAGTGGAGGAGGAAGCCAGGTGCTGGTACAGGAGGATGGGTGAAAGTGGAGGCAGTCAGGTGCTGGAACAGGAGAATGGGTGAAAGTGGAGGTGGAAGCCAAAGCCTGGTACAGGAGGATCGGTGAAAGCGGAGGAGGAAGCCAGGGGCTGGTACACGAGGATGGGTGAAAGTGGAAGAAGAAGCCAGGGCCTGGTAGAGGAGGATGGGAGAAAATGGAGGAAGCCAGGTGCTGGTACAAGAGGAAGCCAGATGCTGGCAGAGGAGGATGGGTGAAAGTGGAGGAGGAAGCCAGGTGCTGGTACAGGAGAATGTGTGAAAGTGGAGGAGGAAGCCAGGGCCTGGTAGAGGAGGATGGGAGAAAATGGAGGAGGAAGCCAGCTGCTGGTACAGGAGGATGGGTGAAAGTGGAGAAGGAAGCCAGGTGCTGGTACAGGAGGATGAGTGAAAGTGGAGAAGGAAGCCAGGGGCTGGTACAGAAGAATGGGTGAAAGTGGAGGTGGAAGCCAGGGCCTGGTAGAAGAGGATGGGTGAAAGTGGAGGAGGAATCCAGGTGCTGGTACAGGAGGATGGATGAAAGTGGAGGAGAAAGCCAGGGCCTGGTCCAGGAGGATGGGTGAAAGTGGAGGAGGAAGCCAGGGCCTTGTACATGAGGATGGGTGAAAGTGGAGGAGGAAGCCAGCTGCTGGTAGAGTAGAATGGGTGAAAGTGGAGGAGGAATCCAGGTGCTGGTACAGGAGGATGGGTGAAAGTGGAGGAAGCCAGGGCCTGGTAAAGAAGGATGGGAGAAAATGGAGGAGGAAGCCAGGACCTGGTAGAGTAGAATGGGTGAAAGTGGAGGAAGCCAGGGCCTGGTAGAGGAGGATGGGAGAAAATGGAGGAGGAAGCCAGCTGCTGGAACAGAAGGATGGGTGAAAGTGGAGAAGGAAGCCAGGTGCTGGTACAGGAGGATGAGTGAAAGTGGAGGAGGAAGCCAGGGACTGGTACAGGAGGATGGGTGAAAGTGGAAGAGGAAGCCAGGTGCTGGTACAGGAGGATGAGTGAAAGTGGAGGAGGAAGCCAGGGGCTGGTACAGGAGGATGCGTGAAAGTGGAGGAGGAAGCCAGGGCCTGGTAGAGTAGAATGGGTGAAAGTGGAGGAGGAAGCCAGGTGCTGGTACAGGAGGATGGGTGAAAGTGGAGGAGGAAGCCAGGTGCTGGTACGGGAGGATGGGTGAAAGTGGAGGAGGAAGCCAGGTGCTGGTACAGGAGGATGGGTGAAAGTGGAGGAAGCCAGGTGCTGGTACAGGAGGATGGGTGAAAGTGGAGGAAGCCAGGTGCTGGTACAGGAGGATGGGTGAAAGTGGAGGAGGAAGCCAGGGGCTGGTACAGGAGGTTGGGTAAAAGTGGAGGAGGAAGCCAGGGCCTTGTACATGAGGATGGGTGAAAGTGGAGGAGAAAGCCAGGGGCTGGTACAGGAGGATGGGTGAAAGTGGAGGAGGAAGCCAGGGGCTGGTACAGGAGGATGGGTGAAAGTGGAGGTGAAAGCCAGGGCCTGGTACATGAGGATGGGTGAAAGTGGAGGCAGCCAGGGTCTGGTAGAGTAGAATGGGTGAAAGTGGAGGAGGAAGCCAGGTGCTGGTAGAGGAGGATGGGTGAAAGTGGAGGAGGAAGCCAGGTGCTGGTAGAGGAGGATGGGTGAAAGTGGAGGAGGAAGCCAGGTGCTGGTACAGGAGGATGGGTGAAAGTGGAGGAGGAAGCAAGGGGCTGGTACATAAGGATGGGTGAAATTGGAGGAAGAAGTCAGGGCCTGGTAGAGGAGGATGAGTGAAAGTGGAGAAGGAATCCAGATGCTGGTACAGGAGGATGGGTGAAAGTGGAGGAGAAAGCCAGGGGCTGGTACAGGAGGATGGGTGAAAGTGGAGGAGGAAGCCAGGGGCTGGTACAGGAGGATGGGTGAAAGTGGAGGTGAAAGCCAGGGCCTGGTACATGAGGATGGGTGAAAGTGGAGGCAGCCAGGGTCTGGTAGAGTAGAATGGGTGAAAGTGGTGGAGGAAGCCAGGTGCTGGTAGAGGAGGATGGGTGAAAGTGGAGGAGGAAGCCAGGTGCTGGTAGAGGAGGATGGGTGAAAGTGGAGGAGGAAGCCAGGTGCTGGTACAGGAGGATTGGTGAAAGTGGAGGAGGAAGCCAGGTGCTGGTACAGGAGGATGGGTGAAAGTGGAGGCAGTCAGGTGCTGGAACAGGAGAATGGGTGAAAGTGGAGGTGGAAGCCAAAGCCTGGTACAGGAGAATCGGTGAAAGCGGAGGAGGAAGCCAGGGGCTGGTACACGAGGATGGGTGAAAGTGGAAGAAGAAGCCAGGGCCTGGTAGAGGAGGATGGGAGAAAATGGAGGAAGCCAGGTGCTGGTACAAGAGGAAGCCAGATGCTGGCAGAGGAGGATGGGTGAAAGTGGAGGAGGAAGCCAGGTGCTGGTACAGGAGAATGTGTGAAAGTGGAGGAGGAAGCCAGGGCCTGGTAGAGGAGGATGGGAGAAAATGGAGGAGGAAGCCAGCTGCTGGTACAGGAGGATGGGTGAAAGTGGAGAAGGAAGCCAGGTGCTGGTACAGGAGGATGAGTGAAAGTGGAGAAGGAAGCCAGGGGCTGGTACAGAAGAATGGGTGAAAGTGGAGGTGGAAGCCAGAGCCTGGTAGAAGAGGATGGGTGAAAATGGAGGAGGAATCCAGGTGCTGGTACAGGAGGATGGATGAAAGTGGAGGAGAAAGCCAGGGCCTGGTCCAGGAGGATGGGTGAAAGTGGAGGAGGAAGCCAGGGCCTTGTACATGAGGATGGGTGAAAGTGGAGGAGGAAGCCAGCTGCTGGTAGAGTAGAATGGGTGAAAGTGGAGGAGGAATCCAGGTGCTGGTACAGGAGGATGGGTGAAAGTGGAGGAAGCCAGGGCCTGGTAAAGAAGGATGGGAGAAAATGGAGGAGGAAGCCAGGACCTGGTAGAGTAGAATGGGTGAAAGTGGAGGAAGCCAGGGCCTGGTAGAGGAGGATGGGAGAAAATGGAGGAGGAAGCCAGCTGCTGGAACAGGAGGATGGGTGAAAGTGGAGAAGGAAGCCAGGTGCTGGTACAGGAGGATGAGTGAAAGTGGAGGAGGAAGCCAGGGACTGGTACAGGAGGATGGGTGAAAGTGGAAGAGGAAGCCAGGTGCTGGTACAGGAGGATGAGTGAAAGTGGAGGAGGAATCCAGGGGCTGGTACAGGAGGATGCGTGAAAGTGGAGGAGGAAGCCAGAGCCTGGTAGAGTAGAATGGGTGAAAGTGGAGGAGGAAGCCAGGTGCTGGTACAGGAGGATGGGTGAAAGTGGAGGAGGAAGCCAGGTGCTGGTACGGGAGGATGGGTGAAAGTGGAGGAGGAAGCCAGGTGCTGGTACAGGAGGATGGGTGAAAGTGGAGGAAGCCAGGTGCTGGTACAGGAGGATGGGTGAAAGTGGAGGCAGTCCAGGTGCTGGTACAGGAGGATGGGTGAAAGTGGAGGAGGAAGCCAGGGGCTGGTACAGGAGGTTGGGTAAAAGTGGAGGAGGAAGCCAGGGCCTTGTACATGAGGATGGGTGAAAGTGGAGGAGAAAGCCAGGGGCTGGTACAGGAGGATGGGTGAACGTGGAGGAGGAAGCCAGGGGCTGGTACAGGAGGATGGGTGAAAGTGGAGGTGAAAGCCAGGGCCTGGTACATGAGGATGGGTGAAAGTGGAGGCAGCCAGGGTCTGGTAGAGTAGAATGGGTGAAAGTGGAGGAGGAAGCCAGGTGCTGGTAGAGGAGGATGGGTGAAAGTGGAGGAGGAAGCAAGGGGCTGGTACATAAGGATGGGTGAAATTGGAGAAAGAAGTCAGGGCCTGGTAGAGGAGAATGGGTGAAAGTGGAGAAGGAATCCAGATGCTGGTACAGGAGGATGGGTGAAAGTGGAGGAAGCCAGGTGCTGGTACAGGAGGATGGGTGAAAGTGGAGGAGAAAGCCAGGGCCTGGTACAGGAGGATGGGTGAAAGTGGAGGAGAAAGCCAGGGCCTGGTACAGGAGGATGGGTGAAAGTGGAGGAAGCCAGGGGCTGGTACAGGAGGATGGGTAAAAGTGGAGGAGGAAGCCAGGGCCTTGTACATGAGGATGGGTGAAAGTGGAGGAGGAAGCCAGGGGTTGGTACAGGAGGATGGGTGAAAGTGGAGGAGGAAGCCAGGGGCTGGAACAGGAGGATGGATGAAAGTGGAGGTGAAAGCCAGGGCCTGGTACAGTAGGATGGGTGAAAGTGGAGGCAGCCAGGGCCTGGTAGAGTAGAATGGGTGAAAGTGGAGGAGGAAGCCAGGTGCTGGTAGAGGAGGATGGGTGAAAGTGGAGGAGGAAGCCAGGTGCTGGTAGAGGAGGCTGGGTGAAAGTGGAGGAGGAAGCCAGGTGCTGGTACAGGAGGATGGGTGAAAGTGGAGGAGGAAGCAAGGGGCTGGTACATAAGGATGGGTGAAATTGGAGGAAGAAGTCAGGGCCTGGTAGAGGAGGATGAGTGAAAGTGGAGAAGGAATCCAGATGCTGGTACAGGAGGATGGGTGAAAGTGGAGGAGGAAGCCAGGTGCTGGTACAGGAGGATGGGTGAAAGTGGAGGCAGTCAGGTGCTGGAACAGGAGAATGGGTGAAAGTGGAGGTGGAAGCCAAAGCCTGGTACAGGAGGATCGGTGAAAGCGGAGGAGGAAGCCAGGGGCTGGTACACGAGGATGGGTGAAAGTGGAAGAAGAAGCCAGGGCCTGGTAGAGGAGGATGGGAGAAAATGGAGGAAGCCAGGTGCTGGTACAAGAGGAAGCCAGATGCTGGCAGAGGAGGATGGGTGAAAGTGGAGGAGGAAGCCAGGTGCTGGTACAGGAGAATGTGTGAAAGTGGAGGAGGAAGCCAGGGCCTGGTAGAGGAGGATGGGAGAAAATGGAGGAGGAAGCCAGCTGCTGGTACAGGAGGATGGGTGAAAGTGGAGAAGGAAGCCAGGTGCTGGTACAGGAGGATGAGTGAAAGTGGAGAAGGAAGCCAGGGGCTGGTACAGAAGAATGGGTGAAAGTGGAGGTGGAAGCCAGGGCCTGGTAGAAGAGGATGGGTGAAAGTGGAGGAGGAATCCAGGTGCTGGTACAGGAGGATGGATGAAAGTGGAGGAGAAAGCCAGGGCCTGGTCCAGGAGGATGGGTGAAAGTGGAGGAGGAAGCCAGGGCCTTGTACATGAGGATGGGTGAAAGTGGAGGAGGAAGCCAGCTGCTGGTAGAGTAGAATGGGTGAAAGTGGAGGAGGAATCCAGGTGCTGGTACAGGAGGATGGGTGAAAATGGAGGAAGCCAGGGCCTGGTAAAGAAGGATGGGAGAAAATGGAGGAGGAAGCCAGGACCTGGTAGAGTAGAATGGGTGAAAGTGGAGGAAGCCAGGGCCTGGTAGAGGAGGATGGGAGAAAATGGAGGAGGAAGCCAGCTGCTGAAACAGGAGGATGGGTGAAAGTGGAGAAGGAAGCCAGGTGCTGGTACAGGAGGATGAGTGAAAGTGGAGGAGGAAGCCAGGGACTGGTACAGGAGGATGGGTGAAAGTGGAAGAGGAAGCCAGGTGCTGGTACAGGAGGATGAGTGAAAGTGGAGGAGGAAGCCAGGGGCTGGTACAGGAGGATGCGTGAAAGTGGAGGAGGAAGCCAGGGCCTGGTAGAGTAGAATGGGTGAAAGTGGAGGAGGAAGCCAGGTGCTGGTACAGGAGGATGGGTGAAAGTGGAGGAGGAAGCCAGGTGCTGGTACGGGAGGATGGGTGAAAGTGGAGGAGGAAGCCAGGTGCTGGTACAGGAGGATGAGTGAAAGTGGAGGAAGCCAGGTGCTGGTACAGGAGGATGGGTGAAAGTGGAGGCAGTCCAGGTGCTGGTACAGGAGGATGGGTGAAAGTGGAGGAGGAAGCCAGGGGCTGGTACAGGAGGTTGGGTAAAAGTGGAGGAGGAAGCCAGGGCCTTGTACATGAGGATGGGTGAAAGTGGAGGAGAAAGCCAGGGGCTGGTACAGGAGGATGGGTGAACGTGGAGGAGGAAGCCAGGGGCTGGTACAGGAGGATGGGTGAAAGTGGAGGTGAAAGCCAGGGCCTGGTACATGAGGATGGGTGAAAGTGGAGGCAGCCAGGGTCTGGTAGAGTAGAATGGGTGAAAGTGGAGGAGGAAGCCAGGTGCTGGTAGAGGAGGATGGGTGAAAGTGGAGGAGGAAGCAAGGGGCTGGTACATAAGGATGGGTGAAATTGGAGAAAGAAGTCAGGGCCTGGTAGAGGAGAATGGGTGAAAGTGGAGAAGGAATCCAGATGCTGGTACAGGAGGATGGGTGAAAGTGGAGGAAGCCAGGTGCTGGTACAGGAGGATGGGTGAAAGTGGAGGAGAAAGCCAGGGCCTGGTACAGGAGGATGGGTGAAAGTGGAGGAGAAAGCCAGGGCCTGGTACAGGAGGATGGGTGAAAGTGGAGGAAGCCAGGGGCTGGTACAGGAGGATGGGTAAAAGTGGAGGAGGAAGCCAGGGCCTTGTACATGAGGATGGGTGAAAGTGGAGGAGGAAGCCAGGGGTTGGTACAGGAGGATGGGTGAAAGTGGAGGAGGAAGCCAGGGGCTGGAACAGGAGGATGGATGAAAGTGGAGGTGAAAGCCAGGGCCTGGTACAGGAGGATGGGTGAAAGTGGAGGCAGCCAGGGCCTGGTAGAGTAGAATGGGTGAAAGTGGAGGAGGAAGCAAGGTGCTGGTAGAGGAGGATGGGTGAAAGTGGAGGAGGAAGCCAGGTGCTGGTAGAGGAGGATGGGTGAAAGTGGAGGAGGAAGCCAGGTGCTGGTACAGGAGGATGGGTGAAAGTGGAGGAGGAAGCAAGGGGCTGGTACATAAGGATGGGTGAAATTGGAGGAAGAAGTCAGGGCCTGGTAGAGGAGGATGAGTGAAAGTGGAGAAGGAATCCAGATGCTGGTACAGGAGGATGGGTGAAAGTGGAGGAGGAAGCCAGGTGCTGGTACAGGAGGATGGGTGAAAGTGGAGGCAGTCAGGTGCTGGAACAGGAGAATGGGTGAAAGTGGAGGTGGAAGCCAAAGCCTGGTACAGGAGGATCGGTGAAAGCGGAGGAGGAAGCCAGGGGCTGGTACACGAGGATGGGTGAAAGTGGAAGAAGAAGCCAGGGCCTGGTAGAGGAGGATGGGAGAAAATGGAGGAAGCCAGGTGCTGGTACAAGAGGAAGCCAGATGCTGGCAGAGGAGGATGGGTGAAAGTGGAGGAGGAAGCCAGGTGCTGGTACAGGAGAATGTGTGAAAGTGGAGGAGGAAGCCAGGGCCTGGTAGAGGAGGATGGGAGAAAATGGAGGAGGAAGCCAGCTGCTGGTACAGGAGGATGGGTGAAAGTGGAGAAGGAAGCCAGGTGCTGGTACAGGAGGATGAGTGAAAGTGGAGAAGGAAGCCAGGGGCTGGTACAGAAGAATGGGTGAAAGTGGAGGTGGAAGCCAGGGCCTGGTAGAAGAGGATGGGTGAAAGTGGAGGAGGAATCCAGGTGCTGGTACAGGAGGATGGATGAAAGTGGAGGAGAAAGCCAGGGCCTGGTCCAGGAGGATGGGTGAAAGTGGAGGAGGAAGCCAGGGCCTTGTACATGAGGATGGGTGAAAGTGGAGGAGGAAGCCAGCTGCTGGTAGAGTAGAATGGGTGAAAGTGGAGGAGGAATCCAGGTGCTGGTACAGGAGGATGGGTGAAAGTGGAGGAAGCCAGGGCCTGGTAAAGAAGGATGGGAGAAAATGGAGGAGGAAGCCAGGACCTGGTAGAGTAGAATGGGTGAAAGTGGAGGAAGCCAGGGCCTGGTAGAGGAGGATGGGAGAAAATGGAGGAGGAAGCCAGCTGCTGGAACAGAAGGATGGGTGAAAGTGGAGAAGGAAGCCAGGTGCTGGTACAGGAGGATGAGTGAAAGTGGAGGAGGAAGCCAGGGACTGGTACAGGAGGATGGGTGAAAGTGGAAGAGGAAGCCAGGTGCTGGTACAGGAGGATGAGTGAAAGTGGAGGAGGAAGCCAGGGGCTGGTACAGGAGGATGCGTGAAAGTGGAGGAGGAAGCCAGGGCCTGGTAGAGTAGAATGGGTGAAAGTGGAGGAGGAAGCCAGGTGCTGGTACAGGAGGATGGGTGAAAGTGGAGGAGGAAGCCAGGTGCTGGTACGGGAGGAAGGGTGAAAGTGGAGGAGGAAGCCAGGTGCTGGTACAGGAGGATGGGTGAAAGTGGAGGAAGCCAGGTGCTGGTACAGGAGGATGGGTGAAAGTGGAGGAAGCCAGGTGCTGGTACAGGAGGATGGGTGAAAGTGGAGGAGGAAGCCAGGGGCTGGTACAGGAGGTTGGGTAAAAGTGGAGGAGGAAGCCAGGGCCTTGTACATGAGGATGGGTGAAAGTGGAGGAGAAAGCCAGGGGCTGGTACAGGAGGATGGGTGAAAGTGGAGGAGGAAGCCAGGGGCTGGTACAGGAGGATGGGTGAAAGTGGAGGTGAAAGCCAGGGCCTGGTACATGAGGATGGGTGAAAGTGGAGGCAGCCAGGGTCTGGTAGAGTAGAATGGGTGAAAGTGGAGGAGGAAGCCAGGTGCTGGTAGAGGAGGATGGGTGAAAGTGGAGGAGGAAGCCAGGTGCTGGTAGAGGAGGATGGGTGAAAGTGGACGAGGAAGCCAGGTGCTGGTACAGGAGGATGGGTGAAAGTGGAGGAGAAAGCCAGGGGCTGGTACAGGAGGATGGGTGAAAGTGGAGGAGGAAGCCAGGGGCTGGTACAGGAGGATGGGTGAAAGTGGAGGTGAAAGCCAGGGCCTGGTACATGAGGATGGGTGAAAGTGGAGGCAGCCAGGGTCTGGTAGAGTAGAATGGGTGAAAGTGGAGGAGGAAGCCAGGTGCTGGTAGAGGAGGATGGGTGAAAGTGGAGGAGGAAGCCAGGTGCTGGTAGAGGATGGGTGAAAGTGGAGGAGGAAGCCAGGTGCTGGTACAGGAGGATGGGTGAAAGTGGAGGAGGAAGCAAGGGGCTGGTACATAAGGATGGGTGAAATTGGAGGTAGAAGTTAGGGCCTGGTAGAGGAGGATGAGTGAAAGTGGAGAAGGAATCCAGATGCTGGTACAGGAGGATGGGTGAAAGTGGAGGAGGAAGCCAGGTGCTGGTACAGGAGGATGGGTGAAAGTGGAGGCAGTCAGGTGCTGGAACAGGAGAATGGGTGAAAGTGGAGGTGGAAGCCAAAGCCTGGTACAGGAGGATCGGTGAAAGCGGAGGAGGAAGCCAGGGGCTGGTACACGAGGATGGGTACACGAGGATGGGTGAAAGTGGAAGAAGAAGCCAGGGCCTGGTAGAGGAGGATGGGAGAAAATGGAGGAAGCCAGGTGCTGGTACAAGAGGAAGCCAGATGCTGGCAGAGGAGGATGGGTGAAAGTGGAGGAGGAAGCCAGGTGCTGGTACAGGAGAATGTGTGAAAGTGGAGGAGGAAGCCAGGGCCTGGTAGAGGAGGATGGGAGAAAATGGAGGAAGCCAGCTGCTGGTACAGGAGGATGGGTGAAAGTGGAGAAGGAAGCCAGGTGCTGGTACAGGAGGATGAGTGAAAGTGGAGAAGGAAGCCAGGTGCTGGTACAGAAGAATGGGTGAAAGTGGAGGTGGAAGCCAGGGCCTGGTAGAAGAGGATGGGTGAAAGTGGAGGAGGAATCCAGGTGCTGGTACAGGAGGATGGATGAAAGTGGAGGAGAAAGCCAGGGCCTGGTCCAGGAGGATGGGTGAAAGTGGAGGAGGAAGCCAGGGCCTTGTACATGAGGATGGGTGAAAGTGGAGGAGGAAGCCAGCTGCTGGTAGAGTAGAATGGGTGAAAGTGGAGGAGGAATCCAGGTGCTGGAACAGGAGGATGGGTGAAAGTGGAGGAAGCCAGGGCCTGGTAAAGAAGGATGGGAGAAAATGGAGGAGGAAGCCAGGACCTGGTAGAGTAGAATGGGTGAAAGTGGAGGAAGCCAGGGCCTGGTAGAGGAGGATGGGAGAAAATGGAGGAGGAAGCCAGCTGCTGGAACAGGAGGATGGGTGAAAGTGGAGAAGGAAGCCAGGTGCTGGTACAGGAGGATGAGTGAAAGTGGAGGAGGAAGCCTGGGACTGGTACAGGAGGATGGGTGAAAGTGGAAGAGGAAGCCAGGTGCTGGTACAGGAGGATGAGTGAAAGTGGAGGAGGAAGCCAGGGGCTGGTACAGGAGGATGCGTGAAAGTGGAGGAGGAAGCCAGGGCCTGGTAGAGTAGAATGGGTGAAAGTGGAGGAGGAAGCCAGGTGCTGGTACAGGAGGATGGGTGAAAGTGGAGGAGGAAGCCAGGTGCTGGTACGGGAGGATGGGTGAAAGTGGAGGAGGAAGCCAGGTGCTGGTACAGGAGGATGGGTGAAAGTGGAGGAAGCCAGGTGCTGGTACAGGAGGATGGGTGAAAGTGGAGGAAGCCAGGTGCTGGTACAGGAGGATGGGTGAAAGTGGAGGAGGAAGCCAGGGGCTGGTACAGGAGGTTGGGTAAAAGTGGAGGAGGAAGCCAGGGCCTTGTACATGAGGATGGGTGAAAGTGGAGGAGAAAGCCAGGGGCTGGTACAGGAGGATGGGTGAACGTGGAGGAGGAAGCCAGGGGCTGGTACAGGAGGATGGGTGAAAGTGGAGGTGAAAGCCAGGGCCTGGTACATGAGGATGGGTGAAAGTGGAGGCAGCCAGGGTCTGGTAGAGTAGAATGGGTGAAAGTGGAGGAGGAAGCCAGGTGCTGGTAGAGGAGGATGGGTGAAAGTGGAGGAGGAAGCAAGGGGCTGGTACATAAGGATGGGTGAAATTGGAGAAAGAAGTCAGGGCCTGGTAGAGGAGGATGGGTGAAAGTGGAGAAGGAATCCAGATGCTGGTACAGGAGGATGGGTGAAAGTGGAGGAGGAAGCCAGGTGCTGGTACAGGAGGATGGGTGAAAGTGGAGGCAGTCAGGTGCTGGAACAGGAGAATGGGTGAAAGTGGAGGTGGAAGCCAAAGCCTGGTACAAGAGGATCGGTGAAAGCGGAGGAGGAAGCCAGGGCCTGGTAGAGGAGGATGGGAGAAAATGGAGGAGGAAGCCAGCTGCTGGAACAGGAGGATGGGTGAAAGTGGAGAAGGAAGCCAGGTTCTGGTACAGGAGGATGAGTGAAAGTGGAGGAGGAAGCCAGGGACTGGTACAGGAGGATGGGTGAAAGTGGAAGAGGAAGCCAGGTGCTGGTACAGGAGGATGAGTGAAAGTGGAGGAGGAAGCCAGGTGCTGGTACAGGAGGATGGGTGAAAGTGGAGGAGGAAGCCAGGTGCTGGTACAGGAGGATGGGTGAAAGTGGAGGAAGCCAGATGCTGGTACAGGAGGATGGGTGAAAGTGGAGGAAGCCAGATGCTGGTACAGGAGGATGGGTGAAAGTGGAGGCAGTCAGGTGCTGGAACAGGAGAATGGTTGAAAGTGGAGGTGGAAGCCAAAGCCTGGTACAGGAGGATGGGTAAAAGTGGAGGAGGAAGCCAGGGCCTTGTACATAAGGATGGGTGAAAGTGGAGGAGAAAGCCAGGGGCTGGTACAGGAGGATGGGTGAAAGTGGAGGAGGAAGCCAGGGGCTGGTATAGGAGGATGGGTGAAAGTGGAGGCAGCCAGGGTCTGGTAGAGTAGAATGGGTGAAAGTGGAGGAGGAAGCCAGGTGCTGGTAGAGGAGGATGGGTGAAAGTGGAGGAGGAAGCAAGGGGCTGGTACATAAGGATGGGTGAAAGTGGAGGAGGAAGCCAGGGGCTGGTACAGAAGAATGGGTGAAATTGGAGAAAGAAGTCAGGGCCTGGTAGAGGAGGATGGGTGAAAGTGGAGAAGGAATCCAGATGCTGGTACAGGAGGATGGGTGAAAGTGGAGGAGGAAGCCAGGTGCTGGTACAGGAGGATGGGTGAAAGTGGAGGAAGCCAGGTGCTGGTACAGGAGGATGGGTGAAAGTGGAGGTGGAAGCCAGGTGCTGGTACAGGAGGATGGGTGAAAGTGGAGGAAGCTAGGACCTAGTACAGGAGGATGGGTGAAAGTGGAGGAAGCTAGGACCTAGTACAGGAGGATGGGTGAAAGTGGAAGAAGCCAGGTGCTCATACTGGAGTATGGGTGAAGTTACACTTAACTGCTATTTCTCACAAGTGTGATGCCTTGGGGCATTTGGGTTGTGCAAGTCCTATGCTCTGAACTTGAAACTTTGGACTGTTAGGGACAAACTTGATGAGGTCACCTGGCTGTGGTAGGTGGGCCCAAATTTTTGGCCCAAAAAGTATACTAAGAACTAGTGATGAGCACCGGAAATTTTTCGGGTTTTGTGTTTTGGTTTTGGGTTCGGTTCCGCGGCCGTGTTTTGGGTTCGAACGCGTTTTGGCAAAACCTCACCGAATTTTTTTTGTCGGATTCGGGTGTGTTTTGGATTCGGGTGTTTTTTTCAAAAAACCCTAAAAAACAGCTTAAATCATAGAATTTGGGGGTCATTTTGATCCCAAAGTATTATTAACCTCAATAACCATAATTTCCACTCATTTTCAGTCTATTCTGAACACCTCACAATATTATTTTTAGTCCTAAAATTTGCACCGAGGTCGCTGGATGACTAAGCTCAGCGACCCAAGTGGCCGACACAAACACCTGGCCCATCTAGGAGTGGCACTGCAGTGTCACGCAGGATGGCCCTTCAAAAAACTACTCCCCAAACAGCACATGACGCAAAGAAAAAAAGAGGCGCAATGAGGTAGCTGTGTGACTAAGCTAAGCGACCCTAGTGGCCGACACAAACACCTGGCCCATCTAGGAGTGTCACTGCAGTGTCACGCAGGATGGCCCTTCAAAAAACTACTCCCCAAACAGCACATGACGCAAAGAAGAAAAAAAAGATGCGCAATGAGGTAGCTGTGTGACTAAGATAAGCGACCCTAGTGGCCGACACAAACACCTGGCCCATCTAGGAGTGGCACTGCAGTGTCACGCAGGATGTCCCTTCCAAAAAACACCCCCCAAACAGCACATGACGCAAAGAAAAAAAGAGGCGCAATGAGGTAGCTGTGTGACTAAGCTAAGCGACCCTAGTGGCCGACACAAACACCTGGCCCATCTAGGAGTGGCACTGCAGTGTCACGCAGGATGGCCCTTCAAAAAACTACTCCCCAAACAGCACATGACGCAAAGAAGAAAAAAAAGATGTGCAATGAGGTAGCTGTGTGACTAAGATAAGCGACCCTAGTGGCCGACACAAACACCTGGCCCATCTAGGAGTGGCACTGCAGTGTCACGCAGGATGGCCCTTCCAAAAAACACCCCCCAAACAGCACATGACGCAAAGAAAAAAAGAGGCGCAATGAGGTAGCTGTGTGACTAAGATAAGCGACCCAAGTGGCCGACACAAACACCTGGCCCATCTAGGAGTGGCACTGCAGTGTCACGCAGGATGGCCCTTCCAAAAACTACTCCCCAAACAGCACATGACGCAAAGAAAAATGAAAGAAAAAAGAGGTGCAAGATGGAATTGTCCTTGGGCCCTCCCACCCACCCTTATGTTGTATAAACAGGACATGCACACTTTAACCAACCCATCATTTCAGTGACAGGGTCTGCCACACGACTGTGACTGAAATGACGGGTTTGTTTGGACCCCCACCAAAAAAGAAGCAATTAATCTCTCCTTGCACAAACTGGCTCTACAGAGGCAAGATGTCCACCTCATAATCATCCTCCGATATATCACCGTGTACATCCCCCTCCTCACAGATTATCAATTCGTCCCCACTGGAATCCACCATCTCAGCTCCCTGTGTACTTTGTGGAGGCAATTGCTGCTGGTGAATGTCTCCACGGAGGAATTGATTATAATTCATTTTAATGAACATCATCTTCTCCACATTTTCTGGATGTAACCTCGTACGCCGATTGCTGACAAGGTGAGCGGCGGCACTAAACACTCTTTCGGAGTACACACTTGTGGGAGGGCAACTTAGGTAGAATAAAGCCAGTTTGTGCAAGGGCCTCCAAATTGCCTCTTTTTCCTGCCAGCATAAGTACGGACTGTCTGACGTGCCTACTTGGATGCGGTCACTCATATAATCCTCCACCATTCTTTCAATGGGGAGAGAATCATATGCAGTGACAGTAGACGACATGTCCGTAATCGTTGTCAGGTCCTTCAGTCCGGACCAGATGTCAGCATCAGCAGTCGCTCCAGACTGCCCTGCATCACCGCCAGCGGGTGGGCTCGGAATTCTGAGCCTTTTCCTCGCACCCCCAGTTTCGGGAGAATGTGAAGGAGGAGATGTTGACAGGTCGCGTTCCGCTTGACTTGACAATTTTCTCACCAGCAGTTCTTTGAACCCCAGCAGACTTGTGTCTGCCGGAAAGAGAGATCCAAGGTAGGTTTTAAATCTAGGATCGAGCACGGTGGCCAAAATGTAGTGCTCTGATTTCAACAGATTGACCACCCGAGAATCCTTGTTAAGCGAATTAAGGGCTCCATCCACAAGTCCCACATGCCTAGCGGAATCGCTCTGTATTAGCTCCTCCTTCAATGTCTCCAGCTTCTTCTGCAAAAGCCTGATGAGGGGAATGACCTGACTCAGGCTGGCAGTGTCTGAACTGACTTCACGTGTGGCAAGTTCAAAAGGTTGCAGAACCTTGCACAACGTTGAAATCATTCTCCACTGCGCTTGAGACAGGTGCATTCCACCTCCTATATCGTGCTCAGTTGTATAGGCTTGAATGGCCTTTTGCTGCTCCTCCAACCTCTGAAGCATATAGAGGGTTGAATTCCACCTCGTTACCACTTCTTGCTTCAGATGATGGCAGGGCAGGTTCAGGCGTTTTTGGTGGTGCTCCAGTCTTCTGTACGTGGTGCCTGTACGCCGAAAGTGTCCCGCAATTCTTCTGGCCACCAACAGCATCTCTTGCACGCCCCTGTCATTTTTTAAATAATTCTGCACCACCAAATTCAAGGTATGTGCAAAACATGGGACGTGCTGGAATTTGCCCAGATTTAATGCACACACAATATTGCTGGCGTTGTCCGATGCCACAAATCCACAGGAGAGTCCAATTGGGGTAAGTCATTCTGCGATGATCTTCCTCAGTTGCCGTAAGAGGTTTTCAGCTGTGTGCGTATTCTGGAAAGCGGTGATACAAAGCGTAGCCTGCCTAGGAAAGAGTTGGCGTTTGCGAGATGCTGCTACTGGTGCCGCCGCTGCTGTTCTTGCGGCAGGAGTCAATACATCTACCCAGTGGGCTGTCACAGTCATATAGTCCTGAGTCTGCCCTGCTCCACTTGTCCACATGTCCGTGGTTAAGTGGACATTGGGTACAACTGCATTTTTTAGGACACTGGTGAGTCTTTTTCTGAGGTCTGTGTACATTTTCGGTATCGCCTGCCTAGAGAAATGGAACCTAGATGGTATTTGGTACCGGGGACACAGTACCTCAAACAAGTCTATAGTTGGCTCTGCAGTAATGATGGATACCGGAACCACGTTTCTCACCGCCCAGGATGCCAAGGCCTCAGTTATCCGCTTTGCAGCAGGATGACTGCTGTGATATTTCATCTTCCTCGCAAAGGACTGTTGGACAGTCAATTGCTTACTGGAAGTAGTACAAGTGGTCTTCCGACTTCCCCTCTGGGATGACGATCGACTCCCAGCAGCAACAACAGCAGCGCCAGCAGCAGTAGGCGTTACACTCAAGGAAGCATCGGAGGAATCCCAGGCAGGAGAGGACTCGTCAGACTTGCCAGTGACATGGCCTGCAGGACTATTGGCATTCCTGGGTAAGGAGGAAATTGACACTGAGGGAGTTGGTGGTGTGGTTTGCGGGAGCTTGGTTACAAGAGGAAGGGATTTAGTGGTCAGTAGACTGCTTCCGCTGTCGCCCAAAGTTTTTGAACTTGTCAGTGACTTATGATGAATGCGCTGCAGGTGACGTGTAAGGGAGGATGTTCCGAGGTGGTTAACGTCCTTACCCCTACTTATTACAGCTTGACAAAGGCAACACACGGCTTGACACCTGTTGTCCGCATTTCTGTTGAAATACTTCCACACCGAAGAGCTGATTTTTTTGGTATTTTCACCAGGCATGTCAATGGCCATATTCCTCCCACGGACAACAGGTGTCTCCCTGGGTGCCTGACTTAAACAAACCACCTCACCATCAGAATCCTCCTTGTCAATTTCCTCCCCAGCGCCAGCAACACCCATATCCTCCTCATCGGGGTGTACTTCAACACTGACATCTTCAATCTGACTATCAGGAACTGGACTGCGGGTGCTCCTTCCAGCACTTGCAGGGGGCGTGCAAATGGTGGAAGGCGCATGCTCTTCACGTCCAGTGTTGGGAAGGTCAGGCATCGCAACCGACACAATTGGACTCTCCTTGTGGATTTGTGATTTCGAAGAACGCACAGTTCTTTGCTGTGCTTTTGCCAGCTTAAGTCTTTTCATTTTTCTAGCGAGAGGCTGAGTGCTTCCATCCTCATGTGAAGCTGAACCACTAGCCATGAACATAGGCCAGGGCCTCAGCCGTTCCTTGCCACTCCGTGTGGTAAATGGCATATTGGCAAGTTTACGCTTCTCCTCCGACGATTTTATTTTAGATTTTTGAGTCCTTTTTTTACTGATATTTTGTGTTTTGGATTTTACATGCTCTGTACTATGACATTGGGCATCGGCCTTGGCAGACGACGTTGATGGAATTTCATCGTCTCGGCCATGTCTAGTGGCAGCAGCTTCAGCACGAGGTGGAAGTGGATCTTGATCTTTCCCTATTTTTGGAACCTCAACATTTTTGTTCTCCATATTTTAATAGGCACAACTAAAAGGCACCTCAGGTAAACAATGGAGATGGATGGATACTAGTATACTTATGGATGACGAGTGACTGACGACACAGAGGTAGCTACAGCCGTGGACTACCGTACTGCGTCTGCTAGTATAGAGATGATAATGATATAAAAAATATATATATATCACTACTGCAGGTATATATAATATAATGACGGACCTGCTGGACACTGTCAGCAGACTCCTAAACTACTAGTATGAAGAAGATAGAAAAAAAAAACCCACCACAGGTAGGTATACAATTATGGACGAGCACTGACGACACAGAGGTAGCTACAGCCGTGGACTACCGTACTGCGTCTGCTAGTATAGAGATGATAATGATATAAAAAATATATATATATATCACTACTGCAGGTATATATAATATAATGACGGACCTGCTGGACACTGTCAGCAGACTCCTAAACTACTAGTATGAAGAAGATAGAAAAAAAAACCCCACCACAGGTAGGTATACAATTATGGACGAGCACTAACGACACAGAGGTAGCTACAGCCGTGGACTACCGTACTGCGTCTGCTAGTATAGAGATGATAATGATATAAAAAATCTATATATATCACTACTGCAGGTATATATAATATAATGACGGACCTGCTGGACACTGTCAGCAGACTCCTAAACTACTAGTATGAAAAAGATAGAAAAATAAACCCCACCACAGGTAGGTATACAATTATGGACGAGCACTGACGACACAGAGGTAGCCACAGCCGTGGACTACCGTACTGCGTCTGCTAATATAGAGATGATAAAGATGATAGAGATGAACAAAAAAAATATAACACTACTGCAGGTAAATATTTATATAATATAATGAATGACGGACCTGCTGGACACTGTCAGCAGAATGCGTTTATAGAATAAAAAAAAAAAAACACCACAGGAGTGTTTAACTTTTTCAGGCAGACAATATACTGGTGGTCACTGGTCAGTCACACTGGCAGCAAAAGTGTGCACTGTACTCCTGCTATAACTGCACCCCAGTCTCCCCCACAATTCAGCTGTGTGAGCAGTGAGCACTCAGCACAGTCAGATATACATAGATGATATTATCATGCAGCACACTGAGGCTGAGCACAGATATGGTATGTGACTGTGTATCGTTTTTTTTCAGGCAGAGAACGGATTATATTAAATAATAAATAAAACTGGTGGTTGTCAGTCACTAGTAACTATCAGCAAAACTCTGCACTCTGAGTACTCCTAATGCTCCCCAAAATTACTAAGAAATCAACTCAAGTGTCTCTATCTATTCTAACGGAGAGGACGCCAGCCACGTCCTCTCCCTATCAATCTCAATGCACGTGTGAAAATGGCGGCGACGCGCGGCTCCTTATATAGAATCCGAGTCTCGCGATAGAATACGAGCCTCGCGAGAATCCGACAGCGGGATGATGACGTTCGGGCGCGCTCGGGTTAACCGAGCAAGGCGGGAAGATCCGAGTCTACCTCGGACCCGTGTAAAAAGGCTGAAGTTCGGGGGGGTTCGGATTCCGAGGAACCGAACCCGCTCATCTCTAATTATAACTAGGTAATCTACACTCCTTTGCATTTTGGATCTGCTCAGAATATATATGCATCAGTGATAGTGTTATTATAACTAGGTAATCTACACTGTCAATTTGTATATCATAAGCTATATTGTATTCTAGGATGAAACTGTTTTGCAGCTTTATATAGTTGGTAACTGCTATTTTAGTATTGGTTTTAGTTGAGTTTTATGGCATGCTCAGTAAACGGGGGTGGGTTGTTAGGCCTTGATTGCAATTACTAGAGACACATGGATACTTACCATTCATAAGGATAGATGCCTGGCTGAACAACAGCCAGCTGAACAGGGCTTTATTAGAAGGGCTTATTTAAAAGGGTTATGAAAATATTACAATATAGACTTACCCAGGACTTACCAGGACGAAAACAGACGGAAACAACCCACCAACAAAACAGAAAACATCGTCCCTTCCTTACATTCCCAAGCATCTGTGTATTTCAGCGTATGTAAATATTTTACCAACTAAAATCCTCATGACCTCTAAGAACAAAATGCAACCAATTTGGTAGACAACTATATACTTTGTGATTTACATGCGATTGTACATACCTGTTTGTCACTTTGCTCTATAATGCACAGTTAACATACACCAGAACAACACCAGTAGTCACCTGCACTTTTAACTTGAACAAGTAAAACCTTACACTGTCAGCCTAGAAAACACTGATTTCATCTCAAACTAACTATGTTCCACAAATTGATTTTCTGCATTGCTCTTCATGGAGTATTCATAAAGGCCATTGCATCATTCAGTCTCCCAGCAACTCACCCCTCTGTACATGTTGCCCCCTCAATTCTACACTCCCCTCTTATTAGCACTCATGAGCTTTTTACTTCCCTATACTCACTGACAATAACATCTACAACCTCTCACCATAAAAAACTTTCACAAACCTCTGACACCCACATTTATCTCTCTCTTCTGCTTCTGATAGCTGGTGACATTTCACCAAATCCAGGACCCAGCCACTTGCATCACTCGCATTCACCTGATTCACAGCAACATAGAAATCCAGCTAACCTCATAAACATCACATGTCTTCCATCACCCTCCAGATCACTAAAATGTGCCTTATGGAATGCACGCTCTGTTTGTAACAAATTAACATCCATCCATGACCTCTTCATATCTAACAACATCAATCTGCTGGCTATAACAGAAACCTGGCTCACACAATCTGACACAGCCTCCCCTGCAGCACTGGCACATGGTGGTCTCCACTTTACACACACCTCCAGACCCGATAACCATAAAGGAGGAGGAATTGGACTTTTACTTTCCCAATCTTTTGCATATACTGTTCTACCACAGGTTCCATCACTCACATTTACATCATTTGAAGTACATTCCATTAGGGTTTACTCTCCTTTCTCTCTGCGTGTTGCAGCTATCTACTGCCCACCTGGGCATCCAAAACAATTTTTGGAAGATTTTTCTGCCTGGCTCCCTCACTTCCTATCCTCTGACATCTCCACCATTATCATGGGTGATTTCAATATTGCTATTGATTGTCCAAAATCTGCTGCGCATGCCTCCAAACTACTCTCTCTAACCTCCTCTCTTGGCCTCTCCCAATGGACTGACTCCTCTACTCATCAGGCGGGCCACTGCCTTGATCTAGTATTCACCAGACTATGCTCCATCGCTGAACTCACTAACACTCCTTTCCCCCTCTCAGATCACAACCTTATCACCTGCATGCTTTCCTCTGTTAATTCAAACCCTGTGTTGCGGAAGTTCTCCAATCTTCCTCAAACTCGCAGAAATATTAACACAATTAATCT
Organism: Pseudophryne corroboree; assembly: GCF_028390025.1. Taxonomy (NCBI): domain Eukaryota; kingdom Metazoa; phylum Chordata; class Amphibia; order Anura; family Myobatrachidae; genus Pseudophryne; species Pseudophryne corroboree. The sequence continues at coordinate 2,007,428 of NC_086454.1, forward strand.
TCAAGAACTTTCCACTTCACTCCAACAACTGCTTTCACCTATTTCTGCATTCACCTCTCCTGAGATGGCTGTATCACACCTTAATGAGACTCTAGAACTAGCCCTTGATGAAGTGGCTCCAGCTACCCATCACACTCCACGTAGGCCTAGATGTCAACCATGGCACTCCAAATTAACAAGACAACTACAAAAACTCACACGAAAACTTGAACGTCAGTGGCGTAAATCTCGTATTTCAAGTGACTTCCTCACATATAAGGCAGTCTACCATTCTTATAAAAATGCCCTGGACACTGCCAAACAAACATATTTCCCAAACTCTTATCTCTGCTCAAGCCTCTAACCCCAAACGACTCTTTAATACATTTAAATCACTTCTGAATCCTCCCGCACCTACCCCACCAGCCACTATCAAGGCACAGGATCTTGCTTCCTACTTCAAGGAGAAGATTGCTAAGATCCGAGATGAAATGGTATGCTCTTCGGCAGCCAGTGACCTGCTCCGTTCTGTACCTGAACCCTCTGGCACTCTTTCTTCATTTGATCCCACAAATGAAGATGAAGTATCATCACTCTTCTCATCCTGCTTCTCTACTACCTCTCCTCTTGATCCTTTACCCTCACAAATAAGTAAAGCTCTGTCTCTGGTGCTCATCCCTACCTTAACTAACATCTGTAATCTCTCTCTCTCTACTGGTATTTTTCCTTCTCTCTTTAAGCATGCAGTGATTACTCCCATTTAAAAAAAACAAAATTCTGACCCTAATGCTTTCTCAAACTACCGCCCTATCTCTCAGCTCCCTTGTCTCTCTAAGCTACTTGAGAGACTTGCCTACACTCGACTCACACACTTTCTTAACTCATACACTTTGTTGGACCCACTTCAGTCAGGCTTCCGTTCCCAACATTCCACAGAGACGGCACTGACTAAAGTGGTTAATGATTTGGTCACTACGAAGTCTAAAGGCCACTACTCACTACTTATTCTTCTAGACCTATCTGCTGCATTTGACACTGTAGACCACTCTCTTCTCATACAGACACTACAATCCCTAGGTCTTAAAGACACAGCCCTTTCTTGGCTCCTATCGTACCTATCTAATCGCTCCTTCAGTGTTCGCTTCTCTGAATCTACCTCCTCTTCGCTACCTCTTTCAGTTGGAGTACCGCAAGGCTCAGTCTTGGGTCCTCTGCTTTTCTCTATCTATTCCTCATCTCTTGGTAAACTAATCAGCTCTTTTGGTTTTCAGTACCATCTGTACGCAGATGATACTCAAATCCACCTATCCTCCCCTGACTTGTCCCTATCTGTACTGGACCGTGTCACTGAATGCCTTTCTGCCATCTCATCCTGGATGACATCTCGCCACCTCAAACTTAATATTTCAAAGACAGAGTTAATTATATTTCCACCGGCCAATAGTAGGTACCAACCTGATATCTCTATCCCTGTTGAAAACTCGACTATCTACCCTACCCCACAAGCTCGCTGCCTAGGTGTCATCCTTGACTCTGATCTGTCCTTTGTTCCCCACATTCAATCTGTCTCAAGATCATGTTACATGCATCTAAAAAACATATCCAAAATACGACCATACCTTACACAAGACACTGCTAAAACTCTAATCCACGCTCTCATTATCTCCCGCATTGATTATTGCAATAGTCTCCTTACTGGTCTTCCCAAAACAAGACTCTCACTACTACAATCCATTCTGAATGCAGCGGCGAGGCCTATCTTCCTCGCTAGACGTTCATCGTCTGCAGATCCACTCTGTCAGTCCCTCCATTGGTTACCTGTACTCTACCGAATTCAATATAAAATACTTTTACTCACACACAAGGCCATTAACCAAACTACACCAACGTACATCACTTCGCTTATCACAAAATATCTCCCAACCCGACCTCTTCGCTCTTCACAAGACCTGCGTCTCTCATCCACACTCATTACTCGCTCCCACTCACGACTGCAGGACTTTCATCGGGCTGCACCCACTCTGTGGAATGCCCTACCACGCACAATAAGACTCTCCTCTAGTCTCCAAACCTTCAAGCGTTCCCTCAAAACTCACCTCTTTAGGCAAGCGTATCAAATTCCTGAACCGCCCACATAACTTTCATAAACCTTCCTATCAAATTACATCCACTCTGTACAGTCCACACATATCCTCACATGTCTTCTCATTCTATGCAATAGATAGCACCTTTCCTTGTGTACATATGCCTATTTCCCTATAGATTGTAAGCTTGCGAGCAGGGCCTTCCTACCTCTATGACTGTTATCACCCAGTTTGTTATTGTTATTTCAAATTGTAAAGCGCAACGGAATTTGCTGTGCTATATAAGAAACTTAATAAATAAATAAATAAATAAATAAATAAATCACCCAGTCTTCAGAAGGAGCCTCTTCTCATAAGTAGACTGGATGCTGGGGAGATGGAAGACGATTATCCTACCAGCAGTTTTTACAGTTCTTTCAAGTGACTTACACTCTGCTATATTACAATTTCCAAACCAAACTGAGACACCGTAAGTGAGAACACTCTCAATAATACATGAATAAAAATGAACTAAAATTATCTCATTTATTCCTGCTGATCGCATTTTCCTAAGGAAATATAATGGCTGTTGGGCTTTCTTTATGACAATATCAGTGTGAGAATTCCATGAAAAATCATTGGAAATGGGCCCTCATTCCGAGTTGATCGCTCGCTAGCTACTTTTAGCAGCCGTGCAAACGCATAGTCGCCGCCCATGGGGGAGTGTATTTTCGCTTTGCAAACGCCTATGCAGCGGAGCTCTGCAAAAACATTTTGTGCAGTTTCAGAGCAGGTCTGGACTTACTCAGCCCTTGCGATCACTTTAGTGTTTTTGTTCCCTAAATTGACGTCAAACACCCGCCCTGCAAACGCCTGGACACACCTGCATTTTGCCAAACACTCCCAGAAAACGGTCAGTTGACACCCACAAACGCCCTCTTCCTGTCAATCTCGTTGCGACCTGCTGTGCGAATGGAATCGTCGTAGAAGCCATCGCTGGGTAACGAACCACTGTATACTCGTACGACGCGCCTGCGCATTGCAGAGCATACGCATGTGCAGATTAGCCCCGTTCTGCCATGATCGCTGCGAAAATCATAGCGCGCGATCAACTCGGAATGACCCCCATAGTCTCATGCCCAAGAATCTAAAAGATGTTACTATCTCCACATCCTGTTTATCTAAGACTAGGGGACTGTAGATATACCTATGTGTTGTCCTAAAATCCATGATCCTCTCCTTAGACTTTTTAACGTTAAGGATCAGGTGATTTTCTTGGCTCCAATTCTCGAACCTACACACCTCAGATATAACTTCAGAGTCGTCATTACCACAGATAAGACCTACGATGGAAATGTCATCTGCAAATTTAATTATATGCACTGTATCGGATTTGGAGGCACAATCATAAATGAACAGGGAATAAAGTAACGGACTCAGCACACATCCCTGGGGAACGCCTGTACTAATCATGACATCATTTGTCATTTTGTTATTGTTCCTAACTGCATGAGGTCTATAGTTAAAAAGTAAAAAATCCATCTACAGACAAAACTGTCCAGACCTATCTGAATCAATGTATTAACTAGGGAAGTGGGAATAACCGTATTAAAGGCCGAACTATAATCTAAAAATACAATTCTTACAGAGGAATGAGTGAGCACATGGTGGAATAAAGTTAGGGCAGCATCATCAGTCGATCTATTTGCCCTATAATATCTTTGTATTGGAGAGAAAGTATGCGTGTTTGCAGATGACACACGGGTATGACTGAGGATATGGTAGACTAGAAAGTGGAGGAGGAAGCCAGGTGGTCACATGACATGACTGAGGATATGGTAGACTAGAAAGTGGAGGAGGAAGCCAGGTGGTCACATGACATGACTGAGGATATGGTAGACTAGAAAGTGGAGGAGGAAGCCAGGTGGTCATATGACATGACTGAGGATATGGTAGACTAGAAAGTGGAGGAGGAAGCCAGGTGGTCACATGACATGACTGAGGCATCCCGAATCAGAGAATGCTGAAAGGTTTGGGGGTTAAGTACCCTAAACCCCCCCACTACCCTAAACCTATTAGGTGGCAGCTAGGGCTAAATCTAGGAGGGTGGTGGCTGGGGCTAAATTTGGGGGTGGTGGTGGCTACGGCTAACCACCACCCTAGTGCCTAAACATAACCCACAATGCCTTATCCTAATACCTACCAACACCCCCGCTTGCTGGCAGGTAAGCCCAATATCCACCCTGATACTTACTATACTTACCTTTGACCTTCAGGATGCCGGCTGTTAAAGTCCCGGTGCCACTCTCCTGAGCACAATCAGGATCCCGACCGCCAGGATGCCAAAAGCATCTCATCCAGAGGAATGGTCAAGAACCTGGTAACTACAGTTAAATGCCAAAAAATGCAAAATTATGCACATGGGTCTCCAAAACCCACAGGCTAAATATAGTATTAATGGCACTATACTGGAAACAACTGAGGAGGAAAGGGATCTAGGAGTCACTATCTCAGATGACATAAAGGATAAATATAGTATTAATGGCACTATACTGGAAACTACTGAGGAGGAAAGGGATCTAGGAGTCACTATCTCAGATGACATAAAGGATAAATATAGTATTAATGGCACTATACTGGAAACAACTGAGGAGGAAAGGGATCTAGGAGTCACTATCTCAGATGACATAAAGGATAAATATAGTATTAATGGCACTATACTGGGAAATACTGAGGAGGAAAGGGATCTAGGAGTCACTATCTCAGATGACATAAAGGACAAATATAGTATTAATGGCGCTATACAGGGAAATACTGAGGAGGAAAGGGATCTAGGAGTCACTATCTCAGATGACATAAAGGATAAATATAGTATTAATGGCACTATACTGGAAACTACTGAGGAGGAAAGGGATCTAGGAGTCACTATCTCAGATGACATAAAGGATAAATATAGTATTAATGGCACTATACTGGAAACTACTGAGGAGGAAAGGGATCTAGGAGTCACTATTTCAGGTGACAAAAAGGATAAATATAGTATTAATGGCACTATACTGGAAAATACTGAGGAGGAAAGGGATCTAGGAGTCACTATTTCAGGTGACAGGATAAATATAGTATTAATGGCACTATACTGGAAACTACTGAGGAAGAAATGGATCTAGGAGTCACTATTTCAGGTGACAGGATAAATATAGTATTAATGGCAGTATACTGGAAACAACTGAGGAGGAAAGGGATCTAGGAGTCACTATTTCAGGTGACATAAAGGATAAATATAGTATTAATGGCACTATACTGGAAACTACTGAGGAGGAAAGGGATCTAGGAGTCACTATTTCAGGTGACATAAAGGATAAATATAGTATTAATGGCACTATACTGGAAAATACTGAGGAGGAAAGGGATCTAGGAGTCACTATTTCAGGTGACAGGATAAATATAGTATTAATGGCACTATACTGGAAACTACTGAGGAAGAAATGGATCTAGGAGTCACTATTTCAGGTGACAGGATAAATATAGTATTAATGGCAGTATACTGGAAACAACTGAGGAGGAAAGGGATCTAGGAGTCACTATTTCAGGTGACATAAAGGATAAATATAGTATTAATGGCGCTATACTAGAAACTACTGAGGAGGAAAGGGATCTAGGAGTCACTATCTCAGGTGACATAAAGGATAAATATAGTATTAATGGCACTATACTGGGAACTACTGAGGAGGAAAGGGATCTAGGAGTCACTATTTCAGGTGACATAAAGGATAAATATAGTATTAATGGCACTATACTGGGAACTAGAGGAGGAAAGGGATCTAGGAGTCACTATTTCAGGTGACATAAAAGGATAAATATAGTATTAATGGCACTATACTGGGAACTACTGAGGAGGAAAGGGATCTAGGAGTCACTATTTCAGGTGACATAAAGGATAAATATAGTATTAATGGCACTATACTGGAAAATACAGGGGAGGAAAGGGATCTAGGAGTCACTATCTCAGGTGACATAAAGGATAAATATATAGTATTAATTGCACTATACTGGAAAATACTGGGGAGGAAAGGGATCTAGGAGTCACTATCTCAGGTGACAAAGGATAAATATATAGTATTAATGGCACTACACTGGGAACTACTGAGGAGGAAAGGGATCTAGGAGTCACTATCTCAGGTGACATAAAGGATAAATATATAGTATTAATGGCACTATACTGGGAACTACTGAGGAGGAAAGGGATCTAGGAGTCACTATCTCAGGTGACATAAAGGATAAATATAGTATTAATGGCACTATACTGGGAACTACTGAGGAGGAAAGGGATCTAGGAGTCACTATATCAGGTGACATAAAGGATAAATATAGCATTAATGGCACTATACTGGAAACTACTGAGGAGGAAAGGGATCTAAGAGTCACTATTTCAGGTGACATAAAGGATAAATAATAAGAATTTACTTACCGATAATTCTATTTCTCGTAGTCCGTAGTGGATGCTGGGAACTCCGTAAGGACCATGGGGAATAGCGGCTCCGCAGGAGACTGGGCACAAAAGTAAAGCTTTAGGACTACCTGGTGTGCACTGGCTCCTCCCCCTATGACCCTCCTCCAAGCCTCAGTTAGGATACTGTGCCCGGACGAGCGTACACAATAAGGAAGGATTTTGAATCCCGGGTAAGACTCATACCAGCCACACCAATCACACCGTATAACCTGTGATCTGAACCCAGTTAACAGCATGATAACAGAGGAGCCTCTGGAAAGATGGCTCACAACAATAATAACCCGATTTTTGTAACAATAACTATGTACAAGTATTGCAGACAATCCGCACTTGGGATGGGCACCCAGCATCCACTACGGACTACGAGAAATAGAATTATCGGTAAGTAAATTCTTATTTTCTCTGACGTCCTAGTGGATGCTGGGAACTCCGTAAGGACCATGGGGATTATACCAAAGCTCCCAAACGGGCGGGAGAGTGCGGATGACTCTGCAGCACCGAATGAGAGAACTCCATGTCCTCCTCAGCCAGGGTATCAAATTTGTAGAATTTAGCAAACGTGTTTGCCCCTGACCAAGTAGCTGCTCGGCAAAGTTGTAACGCCGAGACCCCTCGGGCAGCCGCCCAAGATGAGCCCACCTTCCTTGTGGAATGGGCTTTTACAGATTTTGGCTGTGGCAGGCCTGCCACAGAATGTGCAAGCTGAATTGTACTACAAATCCAACGAGCAAACGTCTGCTTAGAAGCAGGAGCACCCAGCTTGTTGGGTGCATACAGGATAAACAGCGAGTCAGATTTCCTGACTCCAGCCGTCCTGGAAACATATATTTTCAGGGCCCTGACTACGTCCAGCAACTTGGAGTCCTCCAAGTCCCTAGTAGCCGCAGGTACCACAATAGGCTGGTTCAGGTGGAACGCTGAAACCACCTTAGGGAGAAATTGAGGACGAGTCCTCAATTCTGCCCTGTCCGTATGAAAAATTAGGTAAGGGCTTTTATAGGATAAAGCCGCCAATTCTGAGACACGCCTGGCTGAAGCCAGGGCCAACAGCATTACCACTTTCCATGTGAGATATTTTAAGTCCACAGTGGTGAGTGGTTCAAACCAATGTGATTTTAGGAACCCCAAAACTACATTGAGATCCCAAGGTGCCACTGGAGGCACAAAAGGAGGCTGAATATGCAGTACCCCCTTGACAAACGTCTGAACTTCAGGAACTGAAGCCAGTTCTTTCTGGAAGAAAATCGACAGGGCCGAAATTTGAACCTTAATGGACCCTAATTTTAGGCCCATAGACAGTCCTGTTTGCAGGAAATGCAGGAAACGACCCAGTTGAAATTCCTCTGTAGGGGCCTTCCTGGCCTCGCACCACGCAACATATTTACGCCAAATACGGTGATAATGTTGTGCGGTTACTTCTTTCCTGGCTTTGATCAGGGTAGGGATGACTTCATCCGGAATGCCTTTTTCCTTCAGGATCCGGCGTTCAACCGCCATGCCGTCAAACGCAGCCGCGGTAAGTCTTGGAACAGACAGGGTCCCTGCTGGAGCAGATCCCTTCTTAGAGGTAGAGGCCACGGGTCCTCTGCGAGCATCTCTTGAAGTTCCGGGTACCAAGTCCTTCTTGGCCAATCCGGAGCCATGAGTATAGTCCTTACTCCTCTCCTTCTTATGATTCTCAGTACCTTTGGTATGAGAGGCAGAGGAGGGAACACATACACTGACTGGTACACCCACGGTGTTACCAGAGCGTCCACAGCTATTGCCTGAGGGTCCCTTGACCTGGCGCAATACCTGTCTAGTTTTTTGTTGAGGCGGGACGCCATCATTGACAGTGCTATCACATGATTTTCCGCCCAGCGAAGAATCCTTGCAGCTTCTGCCATTTCCCTCCTGCTTCTTGTGCCTCCCTGTCTGTTTACGTGGGCGACTGCCGTGATGTTGTCTGACTGGATCAGCACCGGCTGACCTTGAAGGAGAGGTCTTGCTAGGCTTAGAGCATTGTAGATGGCCCTTAGCTCCAGGATATTTATGTGAAGTGATGTCTCCAGGCTTGACCACAAGCCCTGGAAATTTCTTCCCTGTGTGACTGCTCCCCAGCCTCTCAGGCTGGCATCCGTGGTCACCAGGACCCAGTCCTGAATGCCGAATCTGCGGCCCTCTAGAAGATGAGCACTCTGCAACCACCACAGGAGAGACACCCTTGTCTTTGGTGACAAGATTATCCGCTGATGCATCTGAAGATGCGACCCGGACCATTTGTCTAGCAGATCCCACTGGAAGGTTCTTGTGTGGAATCTGCCGAATGGGATTGCTTCGTAAGAAGCCACCATCTTTCCCAGGACCCTTGTGCATTGATGCACTTAGACTTGGCCTGGTTTTAGGAGATTTCTGACTAGCTCGGATAACTCCCTGGCTTTCTCCTCCGGGAGAAACACCGTTTTCTGGACTGTGTCCAGGATCATCCCTAGGAATAGAAGGCGTGTCGTCGGGATCAGCTGCGATTTTGGAATATTGAGAATCCAACCGTGCTGCCGCAGCACTATCTGAGATAGTGCTACCCCGACTTCCAACTGTTCCCTGGATCTTGCCCTTATCAGGAGATCGTCCAAGTAAGGGATAACTAAAACTCCCTTCTTTCGAAGGAGTAACATAATTTCGGCCATTACCTTGGTAAAGACCCGGGGTGCCATGGACAATCCAAACGGCAGCGTCTGAAACTGATAGTGACAGTTCTGTACCACAAACCTGAGGTACCCTTGGTGAGAAGGGTAAATTGGGACATGTAGGTAAGCATCTTTGATGCCCAGAGAGACCATATAGTCCCCTTCTTCCAGGTTTGCAATCACTGCTCTGAGTGACTCCATCTTGAATTTGAACCTTTGTATGTAAGTGTTCAAGGATTTTAGATTTAAAATTGGTCTCACCGAGCCGTCCGGCTTCGGTACCACAGTGTGGAATAGTACCCCTTTCCCTGTTGTAGGAGGGGTACCTTGATTATCACCTGCTGGGAATATAGCTTGTGAATGGCTTCCAATACTGCCTCCCTGTCTGAGGTAGACGTCGGTAAAGCAGACTTTAGAAAAACGGCGAAGGGGAGACGTCTCGAATTCCAATTTGTACCCCTGAGATACCACCTGAAGGATCCAGGGGTCCACTTGCGAGTGGGCCCACTGCGCCCTGAACTTCTTGAGACGGGCCCCCACCGTGCCTGAGTCCGCTTGTAAAGCCCCAGCGTCATGCTGAGGACTTTGCGGAGGCGGGAGAGGGCTTTTGTTCCTGGGAACTGGCTGTTTGTTGCAGCCTTTTTCCTCTCCCTCTGCCACGGGGCAGAAATGAGGCGCCTTTTGCCCGCTTGCCCTTATGGGGCCGAAAGGACTGCGCCTGATAATACGGCGTCTTCTTAGGTTGAGAAGCTACCTGGGGTAAAAATGTGGATTTTCCAGCAGTTGCCGTGGCTACCAGGTCTGATAGACCTACCCCAAATAACTCCTCCCCCTTATAAGGCAATACTTCCATGTGCCTTTTAGAATCCGCATCACCTGACCACTGCCGCGTCCATAAACCTCTTCTTGCAGAAATGGACAGCGCGCTAACTCTTGATGCCAGTCGGCAAATATCCCTCTGTGCATCACGCATATATAGAAATGCATCCTTCAAATGCTCTATAGTCAGTAATATACTGTCCCTATCTAGGGTATCAATATTTTCAGTCAGGGAATCCGACCACGCCAGGCCCGCACTGCACATCCAGGCTGAGGCGATTGCTGGTCGCAGTATAACACCCGTGTGAGTGTATATACATTTTAGGATATTCTCCAGCTTTCTATCGGCAGGTTCCTTTAGGGCGGCCGTATCAGGAGAGGGTAGTGCTACCTGTTTAGACAAGCGTGTGAGCGCTTTATCCACCCTAGGGGGTGTTTCCCAACGTGCCCTATCCTCTGGCGGGAAAGGGTACGATGCCAATAACCTTTTAGGAATTATCAGTTTTTTATCGGGGGAAACCCACGCCTCATCACACACTTCATTTAATTCCTCGGATACAGGAAAAACTACAGGCAGTTTTTTCTCACCAAACATAATACCCTTTTTAGTGGTACTTGTATTATCAGAGATATGCAATACATTTTTCATTGCTTCAATCATGTAACGTGTGGCCCTAGTGGAAGTCACGTTTGTCTCCTCATCATCGACACTGGAGTCAGTATCCGTGTCTGTGTCTGCCATTTGAGGTAACGGGCGTTTTAAAGCCCCTGATGGCGTTTGAGACCCCTGGACAGGCACAAGCTGAGTAGCCGGCTGTCTCATGTCGTCAACTGTCTGTCGTAAAGAGCTGACACTGTCACGCAATTCCTTCCATAAGCTCATCCACTCAGGTGTCGACTCCCTAGGGGGTGACAACTCTATAATAGGCAATTGCTCCGCCTCCATCTCATTTTCCTCCTCAAACATGTCGACACAATCGTACCGACACACCGCACACACACAGGGAATGCTCTGATAGAGGACAGGACCCCACTAGCCCTTTGGGGAGACAGAGGGAGAGTATGCCAGCACACACCAGAGCGCTATATATAGACAGGAATACCACTATAAAATGTGCTTTTCCCTTTATAGCTGCTGTTAGTATTAAAACTGCGCCAAATTAGTGCCCCCCTCTCTTTTTTACCCTTTTCTGTAGTGCAGGACTGCAGGGGAGAGTCAGGGAGACGTCCTTCCAGCGGAGCTGTGATGGAAAATGGCGCCAGTGTGCTGAGGAGATAGGCTCCGCCCCCTTCTCGGCGGCCTTTTCTCCCGCTTTTTGGTGAGTTCTGGCAGGGGTTAAAATACATCCATATAGCCCTGGGGGTTATATGTGGTGTATTTATGCCAGCCAAGGTGTTTACATTGCTGCTCAGGGCGCCCCCCCCCTAGCGCCCTGCACCCTCAGTGACCGAAGTGTGAAGTGTGCCTGAGTAACAATGGCGCACAGCTGCAGTGCTGTGCGCTACATTGTTGAAGACTGATGTCTTCTGCCGCCGATTTTTCCGGACCTCTTCTTGCTTCTGGCTCTGTAAGGGGGCCGGCGGCGCGGCTCTGGGACCGAGCTCCGAGGCTGGGCCTGTGTTCGGTCCCTCTGGAGCTAATGGTGTCCAGTAGCCTAAGAAGCCCAAGCTGGCTGCAAGCAGGCAGGTTCGCTTCTTCTCCCCTTAGTCCCTCGATGCAGTGAGCCTGTTGCCAGCAGGTCTCACTGAAAATAAAAAAACTAAAACTAAACTTTCACTAAGAAGCTCAGGAGAGCCCCTAGTGTGCACCCTTCTCGGCCGGGCACAAAAATCTAACTGAGGCTTGGAGGAGGGTCATAGGGGGAGGAGCCAGTGCACACCAGGTAGTCCTAAAGCTTTACTTTTGTGCCCAGTCTCCTGCGGAGCCGCTATTCCCCATGGTCCTTACGGAGTTCCCAGCATCCACTAGGACGTCAGAGAAATAGTATTAATGGCACTATACTGGGGACTACTGAGGAGGAAAGGGATCTAGGAGTCACTATATCAGGTGACATAAAGGATAAATATAGTATTAATGGCGCTATACTGGAAACTACTGAGGAGGAAAGGGATCTAGGAGTCACTATTTCAGGTGACATAAAGGATAAATATAGTATTAATGGCGCTATACTGGAAACTACTGAGGAGGAAAGGGATCTAGGAGTCACTAACTCAGGTGACAAAGGATAAATATAGTATTAATGGCACTATACTGGAAAATACAGGGGAGGAAAGGGATCTAGGAGTCACTATCTCAGGTGACAAAGGATAAATATATAGTATTAATGGCACTATACTGGGAACTACTGAGGAGGAAAGGGATCTAGGAGTCACTATTTCAGGTGACATAAAGGATAAATATAGTATTAGTGGCACTATACTGGGAACTACTGAGGAGGAAAGGGATCTAGGAGCCACTATATCAGGTGACATAAAGGATAAATATAATATTAATGGCACTATACTGGAAACTACTGAGGAGGAAAGGGATCTAGGAGTCACTATTTCAGGTGACAAAGGATAAATATAGTATTAATGGCACTATACTGGGAACTAGAGCAGGAAAGGGATCTAGGAGTCACTATTTCAGGTGATATAAAGGATACATGTAGTGTTAATGGCACTATACTGGAACTACTGAGGAGGAAAGGGATCTAGGAGTCACTATCTCGGGTGACATAAAGGATAAATATAGTATTAATGGCGCTATACTAGAAACTACTGAGGAGGAAAAGGATCTAGGAGTCACTATTTCAGGTGACATAAAGGATAAAATAAGAATTTACTTACCGATAATTCTATTTCTCGTAGTCCGTAGTGGATGCTGGGGACTCCGTCAGGACCATGGGGAATAGCGGCTCCGCAGGAGACAGGGCACAAAAGTAAAAGCTTTAGGATCAGGTGGTGTGCACTGGCTCCTCCCCCTATGACCCTCCTCCAAGCCTCAGTTAGGATACTGTGCCCGGACGAGCGTACACAATAAGGAAGGATTTTGAATCCCGGGTAAGACTCATACCAGCCACACCAATCACACTGTACAACCTGTGATCTGAACCCAGTTAACAGCATGATAACAGCGGAGCCTGTGAAAAGATGGCTCACAACAATAATAACCCGATTTTTGTAACAATAACTATGTACAAGTATTGCAGACAATCCGCACTTGGGATGGGCGCCCAGCATCCACTACGGACTACGAGAAATAGAATTATCGGTAAGTAAATTCTTATTTTCTCTGACGTCCTAAGTGGATGCTGGGGACTCCGTCAGGACCATGGGGATTATACCAAAGCTCCCAAACGGGCGGGAGAGTGCGGATGACTCTGCAGCACCGAGTGAGAGAACTCCAGGTCCTCCTCAGCCAGGGTGTGCCCCTGACCAAGTAGCAGCTCGGCAAAGTTGTAAAGCCGAGACCCCTCGGGCAGCCGCCCAAGATGAGCCCACCTTCCTTGTGGAATGGGCATTTACATATTTTGGCTGTGGCAGGCCTGCCACAGAATGTGCAAGCTGAATTGTACTACACATCCAACTAGCAATCGTCTGCTTAGAAGCAAGAGCACCCAGTTTGTTGGGTGCATACAGGATAACAGCAAGTCAGTTTTCCTGACTCCAGCCGTCCTGGAAACCTATATTTTCAGGGCCCTGACAACATCTAGCAACTTGGAGTCCTCCAAGTCCCTAGTAGCCGCAGGTACCACAATAAGCTGGTTCAGGTGAAACGCTGACACCACCTTAGGGAGAAAATGGGGACGAGTCCGCAGCTCTGCCCTGTCCGAATGGACAATCAGATATGGGCTTTTGTGAGACAAAGCCGCCAATTCTGACACTCGCCTGGTCGAGGCCAGGGCCAACATCATGGTCACTTTCCATGTGAGATATTTCAAATCCACAGATTTGAGCGGTTTAACCAATGTGATTTGAGGAATCCCAGAACTACGTTGAGATCCCACAGTGCCACTGGAGGCACAAAAGGGGGTTGTATATGCAGTACTCCCTTGACAAACTTCTGGATTTCAGGAACTGAAGCCAATTCTTTCTGGAAGAAAATCGACAGGGCCGAAATTTGAACCTTAATGGACCCCAATTTGAGGCCCATAGACACTCCTGTTTGCAGGAAATGCAGGAATCGACCGAGTTGAAATTTCTTCGTGGGGCCTTCCTGGCCTTACACCACGCAACATATTTTCGCCACATGTGGTGATAATGTTGTGCGGTCACCTCCTTCCTGGCTTTGACCAGGGTAAGAATGACCTCTTCCGGAATGCCTTTTTCCCTTAGGATCCGGCGTTCAACCGCCATGCCGTCAAAGTAAGGTAAGTCTTGGAACAGACATGGTACTTGCTGAAGCAAGTCCCTTCTTAGCGGCAGAGGCCATGAGTCCTCTGTGAGCATCTCTTGAAGTTCCGGGTACCAAGTCCTTCTTGGCCAATCCGGAGCCACGAGTATAGTTCTTACTCCTCTACGTCTTATAATTCTCAGTACCTTAGGTATGAGAAGCAGAGGAGGGAACACATACACCGACTGGTACACCCACGGTGTTACCAGAACGTCCACAGCTATTGCCTGAGGGTCTCTTGACCTGGCGCAATACCTGTCCAGTTTTTTGTTCAGGCGGGACGCCATCATGTCCACCTTTGGTCTTTCCCAACGGTTCACAATCATGTGGAAGACTTCCCGATGAAGTCCCCACTCTCCCGGGTGGAGGTCGTGCTGAGGAAGTCTGCTTCCCAGTTGTCCACTCCCGGAATGAACACTGCTGACAGTGCTATCACATGATTTTCCGCCCAGCGAAGAATCCTTGCAGTTTCTGCCATTGTCCTCCAGCTTCTTGTGCCGCCCTGTCTGTTTACGTGGGCGACTGCCGTGATGTTGTCCCACTGGATCAATACCGGCTGACCTTGAAGCAGAGGTCTTGCTAAGCTTAGAGCATTGTAAATTGCTCTTAGCTCCAGTATATTTATGTGGAGAGAAGTCTCCAGACTTGATCACACTCCCTGGAAATTTTTTCCTTGTGTGACTGCTCCCCAGCCTTTCAGGCTGGCATCCGTGGTCACCAGGACCCAGTCCTGAATGCCGAATCTGTGGCCCTTTAGTAGATGAGCACTCTGCAGCCACCACAGAAGAGACACCCTTGTCCTTGGAGACAGGGTTATCCGCTGATGCATCTGAAGATGCGATCCGGACCATTTTCCCAGCAGATCCCACTGAAAAGTTCTTGCGTGGAATCTGCCGAATGGAATCGCTTCGTAAGAAGCCACCATTTTTCCCAGGACCCTTGTGCATTGATGCACTGACACTTGGCCTGGTTTTAGGAGGTTCCTGACTAGCTCGGATAACTCCCTGGCTTTCTCCTCCGGGAGAAACACCTTTTTCTGGACTGTGTCCAGAATCATCCCTAGGAACAGCAGACGTGTCGTCGGAGACAGCTGCGATTTTGGAATATTTAGAATCCACCCGTGCTGTCGTAGAACTACTTGAGATAGTGCTACTCCGACCTCCAACTGTTCTCTGGACCTTGCCCTTATCAGGAGATCGTCCAAGTAAGGGATAATTAAGACGCCTTTTCTTTGAAGAAGAATCATCATTTCGGCCATTACCTTGGTAAAGACCCCGGGGTGCCGTGGACAATCCAAACGGCAGCGTCTGAAACTGATAGTGACAGTTTTGTACCACGAACCTGAGGTACCCTTGGTGAGAAGGGCAAATTGGGACATGGAGGTAAGCATCCTTGATGTCCAGGGACACCATATAGTCCCCTTCTTCCTGGTTCGCTATCACTGCTCTGAGTGACTCCATCTTGATTTGAACCTTTGTATGTAAGTGTTCAAATATTTCAGATTTAGAATAGGTCTCACCGAGCCGTCTGGCTTCAGTACCACAATATAGTGTGGAATAATACCCCTTTCCTTGTTGTAGGAGGGGTACTTTGATTATCACCTGCTGGGAATACAGCTTGTGAATTGTTTCCAATACTGCCTCCCTGTCGGAGGGAGACGTTGGTAAAGCAAACTTCAGGAACCTGCGAGGGGGAGACGTCGCGAATTTCCAATCTGTACCCCTGGGATACTACTTGTAGGATCCAGGGGTCCACTTGCGAGTAAGCCCACTGCGTGCTGAAACTCTTGAGACGACCCCCCACCGCACCTGTTTGTACGACCCCAGCGTCATGCTGAGGACTTGGCAGAAGCGGTGGAAGGCTTCTGTTCCTGGGAATGGGCTGCCTGCTGCAGTCTTCTTCCCTTATGGGGACGAAAGGACTGAGGCTGAAAAGACGATGTCTTTTTCTGCTGAGATGTGACTTGGGGTAAAAAGGTGGATTTTCCAGCTGTTGCCGTGGCCACCAGATCCGATGGACCGACCCCAAATAACTCCTCCCCTTTATACGGCAATACTTCCATGTGCCGTTTGGAATCTGCATCACCTGACCACTATCGTGTCCATAAACATCTTCTGGCAGATATGGACATCGCACTTACTCTTGATGCCAGAGTGCAAATATCCCTCTGTGCATCTCGCATATATAGAAATGCATCCTTTAAATGCTCTATAGTCAATAAAATACTGTCCCTGTCAAGGGTATCAATATTTCCAGTCAGGGAATCCGACCAAGCCACCCCAGCGCTGCCCATCCAGGCTGAGGCGATCGCTGGTCGCAGTATAACACCAGTATGTGTGTATATACTTTTTAGGATATTTTCCAGCCTCCTATCAGTTGGCTCCTTGAGGGCGGCCGTATCTGGAGACGGTAACGCCACTTGTTTTGATAAGCGTGTGAGCGCCTTATCCACCCTAAGGGGTGTTTCCCAACGCGCCATAACTTCTGGCGGGAAAGGGTATACCGCCAATAATTTTCTATCGGGGGAAACCCACGCATCATCACACACTTCATTTAATTTATCTGATTCAGGAAAAACCACATGTAGTTTTTTCACACTCCACATAATACCCTTTTTTGTGGTACTTGTAGTATCAGAAATATGTAACATCTCCTTCATTGCCCTTAACAAGTAACGTGTGGCCCTAAAGGAAAATACGTTTGTTTCTTCACCGTCGACACTGGAGTCAGTGTCCGTGTCTGTGTCGACCGACTGAGGTAAAAGGACGTTTTAACGCCCCTGACGGTGTTTGAGACGCCTGGACAGGTACTAATTGGTTTGCCGGCCGTCTCATGTCGTCAACCGACCTTGCAGCGTGTTGACATTATCACGTAATTCCTTAAATAAGCCATCCATTCCGGTGTCGACTCCCTAGAGAGTGACATCACCATTACAGGCAATTGCTCCGCCTCCTCACCAACATCGTCCTCATACATGTCGACACACACGTACCGACACACAGCACACACACAGGGAATGCTCTGATAGAGGACAGGACCCCACTAGCCCTTTGGGGAGACAGAGGGAGAGTTTGCCAGCACACACCAAAAACGCTATAATTATACAGGGACAACCTTTATATAAGTGTTTTTCCCTTATAGCATTTTAATATATATATATACATATCGCCAAATAAGTGCCCCCCCTCTCTGTTTTAACCCTGTTTCTGTAGTGCAGTGCAGGGGAGAGCCTGGGAGCCTTCCCACCAGCATTTCTGTGAGGGAAAATGGCGCTGTGTGCTGAGGAGAATAGGCCCCGCCCCCTTTTCGGCGGGCTTCTTCTCCCGTTTTTCTGAGACCTGGCAGGGGTTAAATACATCCATATAGCCCCCAGGGGCTATATGTGATGTATTTTTAGCCAGAATAAGGTACTATCATTGCTGCCCAGGGCGCCCCCCCCAGCGCCCTGCACCCTCAGTGACCGCTGCTATGAAGTGTGCTGACAACAATGGCGCACAGCTGCAGTGCTGTGCGCTACCTTATGAAGACTGAAAAGTCTTCTGCCGCCGGTTTCTGGACCTCTTCACTTTTCGGCATCTGCAAGGGGGTCGGCGGCGCGGCTCCGGGACGAACCCCAGGGTGAGACCTGTGTTCCGACTCCCTCTGGAGCTAATGGTGTCCAGTAGCCTAAGAAGCCAATCCATCCTGCACGCAGGTGAGTTCACTTCTCTCCCCTAAGTCCCTCGATGCAGTGAGCCTGTTGCCAGCAGGACTCACTGAAAATAAAAAAACCTAACAAAACTTTTACTCTAAGCAGCTCTTTAGGAGAGCCACCTAGATTGCACCCTTCTCGGCCGGGCACAAAAATCTAACTGAGGCTTGGAGGAGGGTCATAGGGGGAGGAGCCAGTGCACACCACCTGATCCTAAAGCTTTTACTTTTGTGCCCTGTCTCCTGCGGAGCCGCTATTCCCCATGGTCCTGACGGAGTCCCCAGCATCCACTTAGGACGTCAGAGAAATATAGTATTAATGGCACTATACTGGAAACTACTGAGGAGGAAAGGGATCTAGGAGTCACTATCTCAGGTGACATAAAGGATAAATATAGTATTAATGGCGCTATACTAGAAACTACTGAGGAGGAAAGGGATCTAGAAGTCACTATCTCAGGTGACATAAAGGATAAATATAGTATTAATGACACTATACTGGAAACTACTGAGGAGGAAAGAGATCTAGGAGTCACTATTTCAGGTGACATAAAGGATAAATATAGTATTAATGGCGCTATACTAGAAACTACTGAGGAGGAAAGGGATCTAGAAGTCACTATCTCAGGTGACATAAAGGATAAATATAGTATTAATGACACTATACTGGAAACTACTGAGGAGGAAAGAGATCTAGGAGTCACTATTTCAGGTGACATAAAGGATAAATATAGTATTAATGACACTATACTGGAAACTACTGAGGAGGAAAGAGATCTAGGAGTCACTATTTCAGGTGACATAAAGGATAAATATAGTATTAATGGCACTATACTGGAAAATACTGAGGAGGAAAAGGATCTAGGAGTCACTATTTCAGGTGACAGGATAAATATAGTATTAATGGCACTATACTGGAAACTTTTGAGGAGGAAATGGATCTAGGAGTCACTATTTCAGGTGACAGGATAAATATAGTATTAATGGCAGTATACTGGAAACAACTGAGGAGGA
The DNA here is from genome assembly GCF_028390025.1 of Pseudophryne corroboree. Classification (NCBI taxonomy): domain Eukaryota; kingdom Metazoa; phylum Chordata; class Amphibia; order Anura; family Myobatrachidae; genus Pseudophryne; species Pseudophryne corroboree. The sequence continues at coordinate 2,026,544 of NC_086454.1, forward strand.
AAGGGATCTAGGAGTCACTATTTCAGGTGACAAAGGATAAATATAGTATTAATGGCGCTATACTAGAAACTACTGAGGAGGAAAGGGATCTAGGAGTCACTATCTCAGGTGACATAAAGGATAAATATAGTATTAATGACACTATACTGGAAACTACTGAGGAGGAAAGAGATCTAGGAGTCACTATTTCAGGTGACAAGATAAATATAGTATTAATGGCACTATACTGGGAACTAGAGCAGGAAAGGGATCTAGGAGTCACTATTTCAGGTGACATAAAAGGATGAAATATAGTATTAATGGCACTATACTGGGAACTACTGAGGAGGAAAGGGATCTAGGAGTCACTATTTCAGGTGACATAAAAGGATAAATCTAGTGTTAATGGCACTATACTGGGAACTACTGAGGAGGAAAGGGATCTAGGAGTCACTATTTCAGGTGACAAAGGACAAATATAGCATTAATGGCACTATACTGGAAACTACTGAGGAGGAAAGGGATCTAGGAGTCACTATTTCAGGTGACATAAAGGATAAATATAGTATTAATGGTGCTATACTGGGAACTACTGAGGAGGAAAGGGATCTAGGAGTCACTATCTCGGGTGACATAAAGGATAAATATAGTATTAATTATACTATACTGGAAACTACTGAGGAGGAAAGAGATCTAGGAGTCACTATCTCAGGTGACAAAGGATAAATATATAGTATTAATGGCACTATACTGGAAAATACTGGGGAGGAAAGGGATCTAGGAGTCACTATCTCAGGTGACATAAAGGATAAATATATAGTATTAATGGCACTATACTGGGAACTACTGAGGAGGAAAGGGATCTAGGAGTCACTATCTCAGGTGACAAAGGATAAATATAGTATTAATGGCACTATACTGGGAACTACTGAGGAGGAAAGGGATCTAGGAGTCACTATATCAGGTGACAAAGGATAAATATAGTATTAATGGCTCTATACTGGGAACTATTGAGGAGGAAAGGGATCTAGGAGTCACTATTTCAGGTGACATAAAGGATAAATATAGTATTAATGGCACTATACTGGGAACTACTGAGGAGGAAAGGGATCTAGGAGTCACTATTTCAGGTGACAAAAAGGATAAATATAGTATTAATGGCACTATACTGGAAAATACTGAGGAGGAAAGGGATCTAGGAGTCACTATTTCAGGTGACAGGATAAATATAGTACTAATGGCACTATACTGGAAACTACTGAGGAGGAAATGGATCTAGGAGTCACTATTTCAGGTGACAGGATAAATATAGTATTAATGGCGCTATACTAGAAACTACTGAGGAGGAAAGGGATCTAGGAGTCACTATCTCAGGTGACAAAGGATAAATATAGTATTAATGACACTATACTGGAAACTACTGAGGAGGAAAGATCTAGGAGTCACTATTTCAGGTGACAGGATAAATATAGTATTAATGGCACTATACTGGGAACTACTGAGGAGGAAAGGGATCTAGGAGTCACTATTTCAGGTGACAAAAAGGATAAATAGAGTATTAATGGCACTATACTGGAAAATACTGAGTAGGAAAGGGATCTAGGAGTCACTATTTCAGGTGACAGGATAAATATATTATTAATGGCACTATACTGGAAACTACTGAGGAAGAAATGGATCTAGGAGTCACTATTTCAGGTGACAGGATAAATATAGTATTAATGGCAGTATACTGGAAACAACTGAGGAGGAAAGGGATCTAGGAGTCACTATTTCAGGTGACATAAAGGATAAATATAGTATTAATGGCGCTATACTAGAAACTACTGAGGAGGAAAGGGATCTAGGAGTCACTATCTCAGGTGACATAAAGGATAAATATAGTATTAATGACACTATACTGGAAACTACTGAGGAGGAAAGAGATCTAGGAGTCACTATTTCAGGTGACAGGATAAATATAGTATTAATGGCACTATACTGGGAACTACTGAGGAGGAAAGGGATCTAGGAGTCACTATTTCAGGTGACAAAGGATAAATATAGTATTAATGGCACTATACTGGGAACTAGAGGAGGAAAGGGATCTAGGAGTCACTATTTCAGGTGACATAAAAGGATAAATATAGTATTAATGGCACTATACTGGGAACTACTGAGGAGGAAAGGGATCTAGGAGTCACTATTTCAGGTGACAAAGGATAAATCTAGTGTTAATGGCACTATACTGGGAACTACTGAGGAGGAAAGGGATCTAGGAGTCACTATTTCAGGTGACAAATGACAAATATAGCATTAATGGCACTATACTGGAAACTACTGAGGAGGAAAGGGATCTAGGAGTCACTATTTCAGGTGACATAAAGGATAAATATAGTATTAATGGTGCTATACTGGGAACTACTGAGGAGGAAAGGGATCTAGGAGTCACTATCTCGGGTGACATAAAGGATAAATATAGTATTAATGACACTATACTGGAAACAACTGAGGAGGAAAGAGATCTAGGAGTCACTATTTCAGGTGACATAAAGGATAAATATAGTATTAATGGCACTATACTGGAAACTACTGAGGAGGAAAGGGATCTAGGAGTCACTATCTCAGGTGACATAAAGGATAAATATATAGTATTAATGGCACTATACTGGAAAATACTGGGGAGGAAAGGGATCTAGGAGTCACTTTCTCAGGTGACATAAAGGATAAATCTAGTGTTAATGGCACTATACTGGGAACTACTGAGGAGGAAAGGGATCTAGAAGTTACTATTTCAGGTGACAAAGGACAAATATAGCATTAATGGCACTATACCGGAAACTACTGAGGAGGAAAGGGATCTAGGAGTCACTATTTCAGGGGACAAAGGACAAATATAGCATTAATGGCACTATACTGGAAACTACTGAGGAGGAAAGGGATCTAGGAGTCACTATTTCAGGTGACATAAAGGATAAATATAGTATTAATGGTGCTATACTGGGAACTACTGAGGAGGAAAGGGATCTAGGAGTCACTATCTCGGGTGACATAAAGGATAAATATAGTATTAATGATACTATACTGGAAACTACTGAGGAGGAAAGAGATCTAGGAGTCACTATCTCAGGTGACAAAGGATAAATATATAGTATTAATGGCACTATACTGGAAAATACTGGGGAGGAAAGGGATCTAGGAGTCACTATCTCACGTGACAAAGGATAAATATATAGTATTAATGGCACTATACTGGGAACTACTGAGGAGGAAAGGGATCTAGGAGTCACTATCTCAGGTGACAAAGGATAAATATAGTATTAATGGCACTATACTGGGAACTACTGAGGAGGAAAGGGATCTAGGAGTCACTATATCAGGTGACAAAGGATAAATATAGTATTAATGGCTCTATACTGGGAACTATTGAGGAGGAAAGGGATCTAGGAGTCACTATTTCAGGTGACATAAAGGATAAATATAGTATTAATGGCACTATACTGGGAACTACTGAGGAGGAAAGGGATCTAGGAGTCACTATTTCAGGTGACAAAAAGGATAAATATAGTATTAATGGCACTATACTGGAAACTACTGAGGAGGAAATGGATCTAGGAGTCACTATTTCAGGTGACAGGATAAATATAGTATTAATGGCGCTATACTAGAAACTACGGAGGAGGAAAGGGATCTAGGAGTCACTATCTCAGGTGACAAAGGATAAATATAGTATTAATGACACTATACTGGAAACTACTGAGGAGGAAAGATCTAGGAGTCACTATTTCAGGTGACAGGATAAATATAGTATTAATGGCACAATACTGGGAACTACTGAGGAGGAAAGGGATCTAGGAGTCACTATTTCAGGTGACATAAAGGATAAATATAGTATTAATGGCACTATACTGGGAACTAGAGGAGGAAAGGGATCTAGGAGTCACTATTTCAGGTGACATAAAAGGATAAATATAGTATTAATGGCACTATACTGGGAACTACTGAGGAGGAAAGGGATCTAGGAGTCACTATTTCAGGTGACAAAAAGGATAAATAGAGTATTAATGGCACTATACTGGAAAATACTGAGGAGGAAAGGGATCTAGGAGTCACTATTTCAGGTGACAGGATAAATATATTATTAATGGCACTATACTGGAAACTACTGAGGAAGAAATGGATCTAGGAGTCACTATTTCAGGTGACAGGATAAATATAGTATTAATGGCAGTATACTGGAAACAACTGAGGAGGAAAGGGATCTAGGAGTCACTATTTCAGGTGACATAAAGGATAAATATAGTATTAATGGCGCTATACTAGAAACTACTGAGGAGGAAAGGGATCTAGGAGTCACTATCTCAGGTGACATAAAGGATAAATATAGTATTAATGACACTATACTGGAAACTACTGAGGAGGAAAGAGATCTAGGAGTCACTATTTCAGGTGACAGGATAAATATAGTATTAATGGCACTATACTGGGAACTACTGAGGAGGAAAGGGATCTAGGAGTCACTATTTCAGGTGACAAAGGATAAATATAGTATTAATGGCACTATACTGGGAACTAGAGGAGGAAAGGGATCTAGGAGTCACTATTTCAGGTGACATAAAAGGATAAATCTAGTATTAATGGCACTATACTGGGAACTACTGAGGAGGAAAGGGATCTAGGAGTCACTATTTCAGGTGACAAAGGACAAATATAGCATTAATGGCACTATACTGGAAACTACTGAGGAGGAAAGGGATCTAGGAGTCACTATTTCAGGTGACAAAGGATAAATATAGTATTAATGGTGCTATACTGGGAACTACTGAGGAGGAAAGGGATCTAGGAGTCACTATCTCGGGTGACATAAAGGATAAATATAGTATTAATTACACTATACTGGAAACTACTGAGGAGGAAAGAGATCTAGGAGTCACTATTTCAGGTGACATAAAGGATAAATATAGTATTAATGGCACTATACTGGAAACTACTGAGGAGGAAAGGGATCTAGGAGTCACTATCTCAGGTGACATAAAGGATAAATATATAGTATTAATGGTACTATACTGGAAAATACTGGGGAGGTGAAAGGATTTGACCTTATTTTCTTTAACCCTCGATGTGATGGCCTTACAGACGTCTGGAGTGTAAACTTTTAACCACAAGGTACATGCACAGACAAGCAGTTAAAATTCACACTGTTTATTATAAAGTTAACAAGAGTATATAAGACAATGCATATGGGTGGAACTGACAAGTGTAAAAGGGCTCATTGGCTTAGGGGTAGGTGCCTGGGTGGGGTACGTAGGGGTGGTTAATACTTGACATAACATAATTGGATATAGCAGTTGCCAGGCAGATGTTATATATGTTACATCAGGCGAAACTTAACAAAGGATCTTTTAGTAACACACAGAAGTAGAAAAAGCAGGTTTCATCTAGTAGAGAGCTGACCTTGGATGCCAGACCCACACAAGCCTGGTATCTGTATGAGAGACAAAGGCATCTAACACAGGGCAGCAGCATCCATTGCAAACACATAAGAGTTCATAAAGCATGTTTTAACCCTTCACTAGGGAAATAGAAATATTCACTTTTACACTGTAATTATTATAAGGAAACTGATCATATAAAAAGTAATATGTACAAAGACAGAAGAGGTAACCCTTCAATCCCCTCTTAGAATCATGATTATTATATGACATGATTCTTGAGTGAGGCTCCTTTCTTGTTCCTCCAGTTCTTGAGATATTGGACATAATCGTCGGGTCCCTTACTATCAGAGGAGGTGACAGGACTGGTGGTTATGTCATAATACATCAGGGCCTTATCAATGCCTTTGGAGGTAAGTTTCTTTCCACAGGGAATTACACAATAAACTATAATGCCTAAAAGAATTAAAGTTATGAGTTTAAATATGCTTATTTGCACAAGAGCCTGTTTCCAATTTTCAAACCACCCAAAATATTGGCTCCATGGGTTATCAATACCTGAATTTTTCTTAAGTTCTATGGATAAGGTTTCTAACTTGTTTATGGCTAAAGTAACCTTACCATTGGGACCAGTGTTGTCAGGAATATATGTACAACAGCCTTCCACCTTACTAATGTAAACACATGTACCGCCTTTTTCTGCTAGGATCATGTCAAGGGCCATTCTATTTTGGAATGTCATTTGGGAAGTGGCTTCTAGCTGTTCAGCTATACCTTTAAGAGCATCTTTGGTATCATTAACAAATCTTTGTTGATTATAATATATATAATTAATCCAGGCTACGTTTTTATTTACAGTTTCCCACATATGTAATAAATGTCGCCTAATGATCTAGTTTGGTTGACTAAAACAGTTGTTCTTTTATTTGCACAATACCCTGGTGGGAAGGTTTTTAAATTTCTCCCTGTTGTGGTGTTAGATGTATAACAAGTGTAGTTTCCAGGATATATGGTTATGGTGCTTCCTGGGTTGGGATTTTTTGACAATATGGGATATTCCCTTTTCCACATTTCGCACTGACTGTCATTTGTTTTGGTGTCATTAAAAAGGCTGAAAAAAAAAACAATTTTCTTGTTCTAGGGGTATATTAAGGGGCACTGTACCTAGGTGGGGCCTAGATTTGCCACAGACATAACAGTTGCTTTTATTGTGTTTGTTAGCACTATACTTCATCCATTCCAACCAAAAATTAATGTCAGAGAAACCAGTTTCAATAGCTAGGGTGTCTTCAAAGGTAGGGTTAGTAAGTGTGGTGAGTGAGGGCCAGTAGGGCTATCAAGGTAGTCCCCAGGATAAAGATAGGGGACAGGTTCCTCATCTTCTTCTGTTCTTCTTTCTTCGCTAGGTGGGAGGTCAGGGCTGTCTGCCCCGGTTCGTACCTCACTGGAATCACTTGCTTCCCTCTCTAGGTCTGGTCTAGGAACCTTTTTTTTTACTCGGGATGCATGGATCCAGGTAGGACTTTCCTCTGTCAGGACTGCTGTTCGGGTAACTGCTACGACCTCTGTCTCTGGACCATAGGTGAAGTCTCCTGGGCTCTTGTTCCTGGGGAGCACCTTCACCACGACTCTGTCTCCGACTTTAAAGGGGTGTGTAGGTTCCTGTGGATTCAAAAGGGTTTTTACAAACAACCTCATGTTCAATTTCATTCAGTTTTGTTATCAGGGACCTGACATACTCTTCTCTGATAAGTTCTAGATCTCCCTCCTGTATTACTAATGGTTTCTTAGCCCAAGGTGTGGGAAAAGGCCTGCCCATTAGTATTTTAAATGGGGAGTAACCTTGAGTTTTCTGTGGGGTATTCAAGATGCTGGTGTTTAGCTTTATTAGGGTTGTTCCTGAGGCAAGTGATGCATCTGCTAACATACTGGTCCACAAGTGATTTGGCATTAGTAACATAAAAATCACTGGTTAGTAGGAGGAGTGTTGTGGCTTCACCACGGTGACCAACACCACGGCACTGGGCAACGAGCAAAGGGGCACTGGACTGGGGTATACAGGGTTTCCCCTCTTTGCAGATTAATCCTGATTTAGGATTTTTTCTGCAGAATTGGGTAAGTCCAGTCGGAGAGATCAGTATTAGTCGCAGCAGCTTGAAGTTGAGTGAGCAGATGGACGTTGTCAAGGGAGGGACATGCTCTAGTGAGTGCAATGAGTTCTGCAGCTTGCGCGGACTGATAAGGTATTGGTAGGGTTTCCAACACAGTATCAGGGAGGGTGACAATGGCATAGCCAGCCTGGTATGTATTGTCATTGGGCCTACTACAGGAGTCGTCAACAAAAACAATGTCTGTGCCTGGTATGGGAACGGGAGACATGTCAAGTCTGGGAGAAGTTTCAGCTTCAATGGAAGCAGCACAGTCATGTAGGTCGGGTGGTTCATCCTCGGGACCTTTCAAGCCTAAAAGGGCATTGAGAATGGGTGCAGGGCCAGAAGAACCAGCAGTGTACTTAATGGTAAGGGTAGGGTTACTCAAAAGGAGTACTTCATATCCACTAAGGCGTTGTGCTGACATGTACTGTGTGTGTAAGCCTTTAAGTATTGCCAGGACATCATGTGTGGTGTGGAGTACTGTGATGTGGCCTAAAGTGAGGGTAGTGGCCATTTCTGCAACCATTGCACAGGCTGCCAAAGCCCTGAGGCAGGCAGGCATACCTTGCACAGACACTGGCATGACTTTGGGAAAAAAATGCCACGGGGCGCAACTTCCCTCCATGAAACTGTGTGAGCACCCCCGCCATGGTTTTACAATTGTCCCTTGCATATAGATGGAAAGGTAGTACATAACTGGGGAGGCCAAGTGCCGGACTTTTCATCAACATACATTTTAAACTTTCATATGCAGTTAACATTTCTTGTGACCATTGTACAGTTTTAGGTTTGTCCTTCAGTGTGGCTTGTCTCAAAATGTTATCACAATAAGAGCAATCAGATATCCACTGTCTGCAGTAATTTACCATACCCAGGAAGGACAGTAGTTCCTTCTGGGTAGTTGGGGTGACCAGGCCCAATACAGACTGCATGCATTGTGGACTGACTTTTCTCTCTCCCTGAGTGAGCACAAAACCCAAGTAATCAACATGCTTTTTACACCATTGCATTTTTATTTTGGACACCTTGTGTCCACATTCACAAAGCCAGTTTAGTAATGAAACACCATCCTCTCGGCAGGCCTCCTCAGTTTTACTACAGAGCAGCAGATCATCTGCATACTGTAGCAGGACTGAACCATGGTGAGGTTGCCAGGGCCTCAATGTGGCCTGGAGACAACAGGTGCGCCAATAATCTGCACCAGGTAAGTTGTTCACCCTCAAAAGAAAAGGCAAAAGTAATTGTGTCTGTGAATCTACAGGTATGCTGAAAAAAAGGCATTCTTCAACACTCAGAAAATCTGTAAGAGAAGAACGCAGCATCTGTAGGGATTGCAGAAATGAGTGAGTTTACATCTGGAACAATTGGTGCAATTGGGACAATTAACTGATTGATCGCTCTGAGATCCTGTACAAATCCCATACTACCATCAGCTTTGGCAACAGGGTTCACAGGAGTACAGTATGGTGATACAATATGTCTGAGATACCCTGTTGTAAGAATTGCTGTATCATGGGGCGGAGACCTTCTATCTTTTCTGGTGAGAGGGGGTATTGCATAAGTCAGAACACAAAACACTGGCTGCTGCACCGCTGTCCACTAAAAAGGGAATTTTACTTCCATTTATAATAAGTGGCAGCAGAGGTGAATCTCACTATGACGGGAGAGTTGAATAAAGGCTGGGATACCCTCCTCCGGGCCCCGTCAGTGCGCGGGGTCTTTGGAATGTTCCCTGACTGCGGGGTTGGTTCTGTCTGTCAAAGCGTCTGGAGCTCTGATAGTTATGAGTGGGCGCAGGTTTCTTTTTACAAGCTACAGCGACAGGCAAAAAAACACAGGCAAAAAAAAAAAAAAACTTCCTTCATATGTGTATAGCTGCGTCCTTTGCAAGTTTTGCGTAAATAAGATATACAGCCATCGAGGGTAATGGTGGGCTTGGGACAGTGTTTTACTATTATCTAAACTCTGGGTTATTGGTGCGTTAGGGATAGAGCTAGTGGACGCACCCTCCAGCAGTGAAGTTGGAAGCGATCCCATTTAGTGTGAAAGGGTTACTGCTGCCAAGAGATTTGTGTCTCTGAGCGCAGGATACATTGGAATGCAAAAAAGGGGGGGGGGGGGGCGAGAGGGATTTCAAAGACTTACAATTCCTCTGCAGCTTCGCTTCTGTGCTATTGGAAACTGACATTTTTTCTTAAATCTCCATATAGAAAAGGTAATTACTGCCTTCCCGTAGGAATGGGTCCCGTCCTGCTTTCTCTGTCCATCCCGCTAAATTATCCACCCATGGGTTAACTAAATAATACTCTGAGGTAGAGTTACGGGCAACATACATCCTGCATGTCTCACCAGGGAGGGGCGGGGGATATGCAGTTTTTTTACTCTGACTAGAGCCCATTGTCAGACAGTAATATAAATCAACAGTACAACTTTTAAAAGAAAATTATCTAAAATATACGACACTCTACTTATACATAGGTCCCTCCCATAGTAAAAATGCAATCTACACCAGCTTTCTACGCAATTTCCACAACAACCCACAACAACTGTCTATGCAATATCACAACAAAAATGCAGTTTACAAAAAAAACCTTCTATGCAATTTCACAACAAAAAGACTTTCTATGAAATTTCACAACAAAAAAAATGCAATTTACAAAAACTTTCTATGCATGCATTAGCTAACACCAGTTAATTAGTCATTGACAATATCACAATATTATCTGTATAATGAGAACATGAAATCTTTTGACGGGTACGCTTACCTTCGTACAAGATGTCAGAAAAAATACAGCGTTTTAGACAGGAAGCAAGAAAAGTGTTTGAGTAAAGATATCTGGCAGACGAAAACTTACCAGCCGTCTGGACCAAATATAAGAACTTATCTCACTACAAACATACAAAAATATATAGGCGATCAAATCGGGGTATTCTCTACGTTACGTATAGACTCCCAGGTCTATTTTAAGTATCCCAGATACTAACGTCTTTGGAGAAGTGCGCTCGGACCCCTGGTCCCTTCTCAGACGTATCTTTAAGTCCCAGACATTAAAGATTCTATGGTATCCCTGATACCTGTTTTAAAAACTTCGTAATATTAAGTCCCGGACTTAAATATTACCTTGTCACGTGTTCCCGGAACACTGACACGGATTCAGCTTCAGTGTATGACCGCAATCCCGCATAGCAAAGACAGACAATAAATCTTCTATCTTTATTATTCGGGGACGATCACTGAATCCCGGACATAACCCCCAGCTGAAAGGATTTGACCTTATTTTCTTTAACCCTCGATGTGATGGCCTTACAGACGTCTGGAGTGTAAACTTTTAACCACAAGGTACATGCACAGACAAGCAGTTAAAATTCACACTGTTTATTATAAAGTTAACAAGAGTATATAAGACAATGCATATGGGTGGAACTGACAAGTGTAAAAGGGCTCATTGGCTTAGGGGTAGGTGCCTGGGTGGGGTACGTAGGGGTGGTTAATACTTGACATAACATAATTGGATATAGCAGTTGCCAGGCAGATGTTATATATGTTACATCAGGCGAAACTTAACAAAGGATCTTTTAGTAACACACAGAAGTAGAAAAAGCAGGTTTCATCTAGTAGAGAGCTGACCTTGGATGCCAGACCCACACAAGCCTGGTATCTGTATGAGAGACAAAGGCATCTAACACAGGGCAGCAGCATCCATTGCAAACACATAAGAGTTCATAAAGCATGTTTTAACCCTTCACTAGGGAAATAGAAATATTCACTTTTACACTGTAATTATTATAAGGAAACTGATCATATAAAAAGTAATATGTACAAAGACAGAAGAGGTAACCCTTCAGGAGGAAAGGGATCTAGGAGTCACTTTCTCAGGTGACATAAAGGATAAATCTAGTGTTAATGGCACTATACTGGGAACTACTGAGGAGGAAAGGGATCTAGAAGTCACTATTTCAGGTGACAAAGGACAAATATAGCATTAATGGCACTCTACCGGAAACTACTGAGGAGGAAAGGGATCTAGGAGTCACTATTTTAGGTGACATAAAGGATAAATATAGGATTAATGGTGCTATACTGGGAACTACTGAGGAGGAAAGGGATCTAGGAGTCACTATCTCGGGTGACATAAAGGATAAATATAGTATTAATGACACTATACTGGAAACTACTGAGGAGGAAAGAGATCTAGGAGTCACTATTTCAGGTGACATAAAGGATAAATATAGTATTAATGGCACTATACTGGGAACTACTGAGGAGGAAAGGGATCTAGGAGTCACTATTTCAGGTGACAGGATAAATATAGTATTAATGGCACTATACTGGAAACTACTGAGGAGGAAAGGGATCTAGGAGTCACTATTTCAGGTGACAAAGGATAAATATAGTATTAATGGCACTATACTGGGAACTACTGAGGAGGTAAGGGATCTAGGAGTCACTATTTCAGGTGATATAAAGGATACATGTAGTATTAATGGCACTATACTGGAACTACTGAGGAGGAAAGGGATCTAGGAGTCACTATCTCGGGTGACATAAAGGATAAATATAGTATTAATGGCGCTATACTAGAAACTACTGAGGAGGAAAAGGATCTAGGAGTCACTATTTCAGGTGACATAAAGGATAAATATATTATTAGTGGCACTATACTGGGAACTACTGAGGAGGAAAGGGATCTAGGAGTCACTATATCAGGTGACATAAAGGATAAATATAGCATTAATGGCACTATACTGGGAACTACTGAGGAGGAAAGGGATCTAGGAGTCACTATATTAGGTGACATAAAGGATAAATATAGCATTAATGGCACTATACTGGAAACTACTGAGGAGGAAAGGGATCTAAGAGTCACTATTTCAGGTGACATAAAGGATAAATATATTATTAGTGGCACTATACTGGGAACTACTGAGGAGGAAAGGGATCTAGGAGTCACTATATTAGGTGACAAAGGATAAATATAGCATTAATGGCACTATACTGGAAACTACTGAGGAGGAAAGGGATCTAGGTGTCACTATTTCAGGTGACAAAAAGGATAAATATAGTATTAATGGCACTATACTGGAAAATACTGAGGAGGAAAGGGATCTAGGAGTCACTATTTCAGGTGACAGGATAAATATAGTATTAATGGCACTATACTGGAAACTACTGAGGAGGAAATGGATCTAGGAGTCACTATTTCAGGTGACAGGATAAATATAGTATTAATGGCAGTATACTGGAAACAACTGAGGAGGAAAGGGATCTAGGAGTCACTATTTCAGGTGACATAAAGGATAAATATAGTATTAATGGCGCTATACTAGAAACTACTGAAGAGGAAAGGGATCTAGGAGTCACTATCTCAGGTGACATAAAGGATAAATATAGTATTAATGACACTATACTGGAAACTACTGAGGAGGAAAGAGATCTAGGAGTCACTATTTCAGGTGACAGGATAAATATAGTATTAATGGCACTATACTGGGAACTAGAGGAGGAAAGGGATCTAGGAGTCACTATTTCAGGTGACATAAAAGGATAAATATAGTATTAATGGCACTATACTGGGAACTACTGAGGAGGAAAGGGATCTAGGAGTCACTATTTCAGGTGACATAAAGGATAAATATAGTTTCTCTGACGTCCTAGTGGATGCTGGGAACTCCGAAAGGACCATGGGGAATAGCGGCTCCGCAGGAGACTGGGCACAAAAGTAAAAGCTTTAGGACTACCTGGTGTGCACTGGCTCCTCCCCCTATGACCCTCCTCCAAGCCTCAGTTAGATTTTTGTGCCCGAACGAGAAGGGTGCACACTAGGTGGCTCTCCTGAGCTGCTTAGTGAAAAAGTTTAAGTGTGTGATGAAGCATGGGTTTCCCCCGATAAAAAACTGCTAATTTCTAAAAAAATATTGGCATTATACCCTTTCCCGCCAGAGGTTAGGGCGCGTTGGGAAACACCCCCTAGGGTAGATAAGGCGCTCACACGCTTATCAAAACAAGTGGCGTTACCGTCTCCTGATACGGCCGCCCTCAAGGAACCAGCTGATATGAAGCTGGAAAATATCCTAAAAAGTATATACACACATACTGGTATTATACTGCGACCAGCAATCGCCTCAGCCTGGATGTGCAGTGCTGGGGTGGCTTGGTCGGATTCCCTGACTGAAAATATTGAAGGGACTAAGGGGAGAAGAAGCGAACTCACCTGCGTGCAGAGTGGATTGGGCTTCTTAGGCTACTGGACATTAGCTCCAGAGGGACGATCACAGGCCCAGCCATGGATGGGTCCCAGAGCCGCGCCGCCGGCCCCCTTACAGAGCCAGAAGACTGAAGAGGTCCGGAAAATCGGCGGCAGAAGACGTCCTGTCTTCAATAAGGTAGCGCACAGCACCGCAGCTGTGCGCCATTGCTCTCAGCACACTTCACACTCCGGTCACTGAGGGTGCAGGGCACTGGGGGGGGGCGCCCTGAGACGCAATAAAAACACCTTAGATGGCAAAAAATACATCACATATAGCTCCTGGGCTATATGGACGCATTTAACCCCTGCCAATTTTTCCTTAAAAAAGCGGAGAAAGGCCGCCGAGAAGGGGGCGGAGCCTATCTCCTCAGCACACTGGCGCCATTTTCCCTCACAGCTCCGTTGGAGGGAAGCTCCCTGACTCTCCCCTGCAGTCCTGCACTACAGAAACAGGGTAAAACAAGAGAGGGGGGGCACTAATTTGGCAGATAATTCTATACAGCAGCTATATAAGGGAAAAACACTTATATAAGGTTATCCCTGTATATATATAGCGCTCTGGTGTGTGCTGGCAAACTCTCCCTCTGTCTCCCCAAAGGGCTAGTGGGGTCCTGTCCTCTATCAGAGCATTCCCTGTGTGTGTGCTGTGTGTCGGTACGTTGTGTCGACATGTATGAGGAGGAAAATGGTATGGAGGCGGAGCAATTGCCTGTAATAGTGATGTCACCCCCTAGGGAGTCGACACCTGACTGGATGGTCTTATGGAAGGAATTACGTGATAGTGTCAGCACTTTACAAAAGACTGTTGACGAAATGAGACAGCCGGCAAATCAGTTATTACCTGTACAGGCGTCTCAAACACCGTCAGGGGCTCTAAAGCGCCCGTTACCTCAGGTACCCCTCCTATAACAGGGAAAGGGGTATTATTCCACGCTGTTTGTGGTACCGAAGCCGGACGGCTCGGTGAGACCTATTTTAAATCTGAAATCCTTGAACACTTACATTCAAAGGTTCAAATTCAAGATGGAGTCACTCAGAGCAGTGATAGCGAACCTGGAAGAAGGGGACTATATGGTGTCTCTGGACATCAAGGATGCTTACCTCCATGTCCCAATTTGCCCTTCTCACCAAGGGTACCTCAGGTTTGTGGTACAGAACTGTCACTATCAGTTTCAGACGCTGCCGTTTGGATTGTCCACGGCACCCCGGGTCTTTACCAAGGTAATGGCCGAAATGATGATTCTTCTTCGAAGAAAAGGCGTCTTAATTATCCCTTACTTGGACGATCTCCTGATAAGGGCAAGGTCCAGAGAACAGTTAGAGGTCGGAGTAGCACTATCTCAAGTAGTACTACGACAGCACGGGTGGATTCTAAATATTCCAAAGTCGCAGCTGATTCCGATGACACGTCTGCTGTTCCTAGGGATGATTCTGGACACAGTCCAGAAAAAGGTGTTTCTCCCGGAGGAGAAAGCCAGGGAGTTATCCGACCTAGTCAGGAACCTCCTAAAACCAGGCCAAGTGTCAGTACATCAATGCACAAGGGTCCTGGGAAAAATGGTGGCTTCTTACGAAGCGATTCCATTCGGCAGATTTCACGCAAGAACTTTTCAGTGGGATCTGCTGGACAAATGGTCCGGATCGCATCTTCAAATGCATCAGCGGATAACCCTGTCTCCAAGGACAAGGGTGTCTCTCCTGTGGTGGTTGCAGAGTGCTCATCTTCTAGAGGGCCGCAGATTCGGCATTCAGGACTGGGTCCTGGTGACCACGGATGCCAGCCTGAGAGGCTGGGGAGCAGTCACACAGGGAAGAAATTTCCAGGGCTTGTGGTCAAGCATGGAAACGTCACTTCACATAAATATCCTGGAACTAAGGGCCATTTACAATGCCCTAAGTCAGGCAAGGCCTCTGCTTCAGGGTCAGCCGGTGTTGATCCAGTCGGACAACATCACGGCAGTCGCCCACGTAAACAGACAGGGCGGCACAAGAAGCAGGAGGGCAATGACGGAAGTTGCAAGGATTCTTCGCTGGGCGGAAAATCATGTGATAGCACTGTCAGCAGTGTTCATTCCGGGAGTGGACAACTGGGAAGCAGACTTCCTCAGCAGACACGACCTCCACCCGGGGGAGTGGGGACTTCACCCAGAAGTCTTCCACATGATTGTGAACCGTTGGGAAAAACCAAAGGTGGACATGATAACGTCCCGCCTCAACAAAAAACTGGACAGATATTGCGCCAGGTCAAGGGACCCTCAGGCAATAGCTGTGGACGCTCTGGTAACACCGTGGGTGTACCAGTCAGTGTATGTGTTCCCTCCTCTGCCTCTCATACCCAAGGTACTGAGAATCATAAGAAGGAGAGGAGTAAGGACTATACTCGTGGCTCCGGATTGGCCAAGAAGGACTTGGTACCCGGAACTTCAAGAGATGCTCACGGAGGACCCGTGGCCTCTACCTCTAAGAAAGGACCTGCTCCAGCAGGGACCCTGTCTGTTCCAAGACTTACCGCGGCTGCGTTTGACGGCATGGCGGTTGAACGCCAGATCCTGAAGGAAAAAGGCATTCCGGATGAAGTCATCCCTACCCTGATCAAAGCCAGGAAGGATGTAACTATGCAACATTATCACCGTATTTGGCGTAAATATGTTGCGTGGTGTGAGGCCAGGAAGGCCCCTACAGAGGAATTTCAACTGGGTCGTTTCCTGCATTTCCTGCAAACAGGACTGTCTATGGGCCTAAAATTAGGGTCCATTAAGGTTCAAATTTCGGCCCTGTCGATATTCTTCCAGAAAGAACTAGCTTCAGTTCCTGAAGTTCAGACGTTTGTCAAGGGGGTA
This sequence comes from Pseudophryne corroboree, assembly GCF_028390025.1. Classification (NCBI taxonomy): domain Eukaryota; kingdom Metazoa; phylum Chordata; class Amphibia; order Anura; family Myobatrachidae; genus Pseudophryne; species Pseudophryne corroboree. The sequence continues at coordinate 2,043,175 of NC_086454.1, forward strand.
CTGCATATACAGCCTCCTTTTGTGCCTCCAGTGGCACCTTGGGATCTCAGTGTAGTTTTGGGGTTCCTAAAATCACATTGGTTTGAACCACTCACCACTGTGGACTTAAAATATCTCACATGGAAAGTGGTAATGCTGTTAGCCCTGGCTTCAGCCAGGCGTGTCTCAGAATTGGCGGCTTTATCCTATAAAAGCCCTTACCTAATTTTTCATACGGACAGGGCAGAATTGAGGACTCGTCCTCAATTTCTCCCTAAGGTGGTTTCAGCGTTTCACTTAAACCAGCCTATTGTGGTACCTGCGGCTACTAGGGACTTGGAGGATTCCAAGTTGCTGGACGTAGTCAGGGCCCTGAAAATATATGTTTCCAGGACGGCTGGAGTCAGAAAATCTGACTCGCTGTTTATCCTGTATGCACCCAACAAGCTGTGTGCTCCTGCTTTTAAGCAGACTATTGCTCGTTGGATTTGTAGTACAATTCAGCTTGCACATTCTGTGGCAGGCCTGCCACAGCCAAAATCTGTAAAAGCCCATTCCACACGGAAAGTGGGCTCATCTTGGGCGGCTGCCCGAGGGGTCTCGGCTTTGCAACTTTGCCGAGCAGCTACTTGGTCAGGGGCAAACACGTTTGCTAAATTCTACAAATTTGATACCCTGGCTGAGGAGGACCTGGAGTTCTCTCATTCGGTGCTGCAGAGTCATCCGCACTCTCCCGCCCGTTTGGGAGCTTTGGTATAATCCCCATGGTCCTTTCGGAGTTCCCAGCATCCACTAGGACGTCAGAGAAAATAAGAATTTACTTACTGATAATTCTATTTCTCATAGTCCGTAGTGGATGCTGGGCGCCCATCCCAAGTGCGGATTGTCTGCAATACTTGTACATAGTTATTGTTACAAAAATCGGGTTATTGTTGTTGTGAGCCATCTTTTCAGAGGCTCCTCTGTTATCATGCTGTTAACTGGGTTCAGATCACAAGTTGTACGGTGTGATTGGTGTGGCTGGTATGAGTATTACCCGGGATTCAAAATCCTTCCTTATTGTGTACGCTCATCCGGGCACAGTATCCTAACTGAGGCTTGGAGGAGGGTCATAGGGGGAGGAGCAAGTGCACACCAGGTAGTCCTAAAGCTTTTACTTTTGTGCCCAGTCTCCTGCGGAGCCGCTATTCCCCATGGTCCTTTCGGAGTTCCCAGCATCCACTACGGACTATGAGAAATAGAATTATCGGTAAGTAAATTCTTATTATTAATGGTGCTATACTGGGAACTACTGAGGACGAAATGGGATCTAGGAGTCACTATCTCGGGTGACAAAGGATAAATATAGTATTAATGACACTATACTGGAAACTACTGAGGAGGAAAGGGATCTAGGAGTCACTATTTCAGGTGACATAAAGGATAAATATATAGTATTAATGGCACTATACTGGAAAATACTGGGGAGGAAAGGGATCTAGGAGTCACTATCTCAGGTGACATAAAGGATAAATATATAGTATTAATGGCACTATACTGGGAACTACTGAGGAGGAAAGGGATCTAGGAGTCACTATCTCAGGTGACATAAAGGATAAATATAGTATTAATGGCACTATACTGGGAACTACTGAGGAGGAAAGGGATCTAGGAGTCACTATTTCAGGTGACATAAAGGATAAATATAGTATTAATGGCACTATACTGGGAACTACTGAGGAGAAAAGGGATCTAGGAGTCACTATTTCAGGTGACAAAAAGGATAAATATAGTATTAATGGCACTATACTGGAAAATACTGAGGAGGAAAGGGATCTAGGAGTCACTATTTCAGGTGACAGGATAAATATAGTATTAATGGCACTATACTGGAAACTACTGAGGAGGAAATGGATCTAGGAGTCACTATTTCAGGTGACAGGATAAATATAGTATTAATGGCGCTATACTAGAAACTACTGAGGAGGAAAGGGATCTAGGAGTCACTATCTCAGGTGACAAAGGATAAATATAGTATTAATGACACTATACTGGAAACTACTGAGGAGGAAAGAGATCTAGGAGTCACTATTTCAGGTGACAGGATAAATATAGTATTAATGGCACTATACTGGGAACTACTGAGGAGGAAAGGGATCTAGGAGTCACTATTTCAGGTGACAAAGGATAAATATAGTATTAATGGCACTATACTGGGAACTAGAGGAGGAAAGGGATCTAGGAGTCACTATTTCAGGTGACATAAAAGGATAAATATAGTATTAATGGCACTATACTGGGAACTACTGAGGAGGAAAGGGATCTAGGAGTCACTATTTCAGGTGACATAAAGGATAAATCTAGTGTTAATGGTACTATACTGGGAACTACTGAGGAGGAAAGGGATCTAGGAGTCACTATTTCAGGTGACAAAGGACAAATATAGCATTAATGGCACTATACTGGAAACTACTGAGGAGGAAAGGGATCTAGGAGTCACTATTTCAGGTGACATAAAGGATAAAATAAGAATTTACTTACCGATAATTCTATTTCTCGGAGTCCGTAGTGGATGCTGGGGTTCCTGAAAGGACCATGGGGAATAGCGGCTCCGCAGGAGACAGGGCACAAAAGTAAAGCTTTTACAGGTCAGGTGGTGTGTACTGGCTCCTCCCCCCATGACCCTCCTCCAGACTCCAGTTAGGTACTGTGCCCGGACGAGCGTACACAATAAGGGAGGATTTTGAATCCCGGGTAAGACTCATACCAGCCACACCAATCACACCGTACAACTTGTGATCTAAACCCAGTTAACAGTATGATAACAGAGGAGCCTCTGAAAGATGGCTTCCTAAACAATAACCCGAATTAGTTAACAATAACTATGTACAAGTATTGCAGACAATCCGCACTTGGGATGGGCGCCCAGCATCCACTACGGACTCCGAGAAATAGAATTATCGGTAAGTAAATTCTTATTTTCTCTATCGTCCTAAGTGGATGCTGGGGTTCCTGAAAGGACCATGGGGATTATACCAAAGCTCCCAAACGGGCGGGAGAGTGCGGATGACTCTGCAGCACCGAATGAGAGAACTCCAGGTCCTCCTTTGCCAGGGTATCAAATTTGTAAAAATTTACAAACGTGTTCTCCCCTGACCACGTAGCTGCTCGGCAGAGTTGTAATGCCGAGACCCCTCGGCCAGCCGCCCAAGATGAGCCCACCTTCCTTGCGGAATGGGCCTTAACAGATTTAGGCTGTGGCAGGCCTGCCACAGAATGTACAAGTTGAATTTTGTTACAAATCCAACGAGCAATCGACTGCTTAGAAGCAGGTGCACCCAACTTGTTGGGTGCATACAGTATAAACAGCGAGTCAGATTTTCTGACTCCAGCCGTCCTTTAAATGTATATTTTTAAGGCTCTGACAACGTCCAACAACTTGGAGTCCTTCAAGTCGTCTGTAGCCGCAGGCACTACAATAGGCTGGTTCAGGTGAAACGCTGATACCACCTTAGGGAGAAAATGCGGACGCGTCCGCAGCTCTGCCCTATGTCGAATGGAAAATTAAATAAGGGCTTTTATAAAACAAAGCCGCCAGTTCAGATACTCTCCCGGCCGAAGCCAGGGCCAGTAACATAGTCACTTTCCATGTGAGATATTTCAAATCCACATTCTTTAGTGGTTCAAACCAATTGGATTTGAGGAAATCTAAAACTACATTTAGATCCCACGGTGCCACCTTAGGCACCACAGGAGGCTGTATATGCAGTACTCCTTTGATAAAAATCTGGACCTCAGGGACTGAGGCCAATTCTTTTTGGAAGAATATTGATAGGGCCGAAATTTGAACCTTAATAGATCCCAATTTGAGACCCATAGACAATCCTGATTGCAGGAAATGTAGGAAAACGACCCAGTTGAAATTCCTCCATCGGAGCACTCCGCTGCTCGCACCACGCAACATATTTTCGCCAAATACGGCGATAATGCTTCGCGGTGACTTCCTTCCTTGCCTTTATCAAGGTAGGAATGACTTCTTCTGGAATGCCTTTTCCTTTTAGGATCTGGCATTCAACGCCATGCCGTCAAACGCAGCCGCGGTAAGTCTTGAAAAAAAACAAGTACCCTGCTGAAGCAGGTCCCTTCTCAGAAGTAGAGGCCACGGATCGTCCGTGACCATCTCTTGAAGTTCCGGGTACCAAGTCCTTCTTGGCCAATCCGGAGCCACTAGTCTTACTCCTCTTTGCCGTATAATCCTCAATACCTTTGGTATGAGAGGCAGAGGAGGAAACACATATACCGACTGGTACACCCAAGGTGTTACCAGCGCGTCCACAGCTATTGCCTGCGGATCTCTTGACCTGGCGCAATACCTGTCCAGTGTTTTGTTGAGGCGAGACGCCATCATGTCCACCATTGGTTTTACCCAACGGTTTAATAGCATGTGGAAAACTTCTGGATGAAGTCCCCACTCTCCCGGGTGAAGGTCGTGTCTGCTGAGGAAGTCTGCTTCCCAGTTGTCCACGCCCGGGATGAATACTGCTGACAGTGCTATCACGTGATTCTCCGCCCAGCGAAGGATCCTGGCAGCTTCTGCCATTGCCCTCCTGCTTCTTGTGCCGCCCTGTCTGTTTACATGGGCGACTGCCGTGATGTTGTCCGACTGGATCAACACCGGTCTTCCTTGAAGCAGAGGTTCCGCCTGGCTTAGAGCATTGTAGATTGCTCTTAGTTCCAGAATGCTTATGTGAAGAGACTTTTTCAGGCTCGACCACACTCCCTGGAAATTTCTTCCCTGTGTGACTGCTCCCCAGCCTCTCAGGCTGGCCTCCGTGGTCACCAGGATCCAATCCTGCATGCCGAATCTGCGGCCCTCCAATAGATGAGCCTCCTGCAACCACCACAGAAGGGATACCCTTGTCCTCGGCGACAGGGTTATCCGCAGGTGCATCTGAAGATGCGACCCTGACCATTTGTCCAACAGATCCCTTTGCATGGAATCTGCCGAAAGGGATTGCTTCGTAAGAAGCTACCATTTTTTCCCAGGACTCTTGTGCATTGATGTACGGACACCTTTCCTGGTTTTAGGAGGTTCCTGACCAGGTCAGATAACTCCTTGGCTTTTTCTTCGGGAAGAAAAACCTTTTTCTGAACTGTGTCCAGAATCATCCCCAGGAACAGCAGACGAGTTGTCGGCATTAATTGGGATTTTGGAATATTCAGAATCCATCCGTGCTGCTTTAGCACCTCTTGAGATAGTGCTAAACCCATCTCTAGCTGTTCTCTGGACCTTGCCCTTATTAGGAGATCGTCCAAGTATGGGATAATTAATACGCCTTTTCTTCGAAGAAGAAATATTATCTCGGCCATTACCTTTGTAAAGACCCGAGGTGCCGTGGACAAACCAAACGGCAGCGTCTGAAACTGATAGTGACAGTTTTGTACAACGAACCTGAGGTACCCCTGGTGTGAGGGGTAATTGGAACGTGGAAATACGCATCCTTGATGTCCAAGGATACCATAAAGTCCCCTTCTTCCAGGTTCGCTATCACTGCTCTGAGTGACTCCATCTTGAACTTGAACTTCTTTATGTACAGGTTCAAGGACTTCAGATTTAGAATAGGCCTTACCGAGCCATCCGGCTTCGGTACCACAAAAAGAGTGGAATAATACCCCTTCCCTTGTTGTAGAAGAGGTACCTTGACTATCACCTGCTGAGAATACAGCTTGTGAATGGCTTCCAAAACCGTCTCCCTTTCTGAGGGGGACGTTGGTAAAGCAGACTTCAGGAAACGGCGAGGTGGCTCTGTCTCTAATTTCAACCTGTACCCCTGAGATATTATCTGCAGGATCCAGGGATTTACCTGCGAGTGAGCCCACTGCGCGCTGTAATTCTTGAGACGACCGCCTACCGCCCCCGAGTCCGCTTGCGAAGCCCCAGCGTCATGCTGAGGCTTTTGTAGAAGCCGGGTAGGGCTTCTGTTCCTGGGAAGGAGCTGCCTGTTGCTGTCTCTTCCCTCGTCCTCTGCCTCGTGGCAGATATGAATAGCCCTTTGCTCTCTTATTTTTAAAGGAACGAAAGGGCTGCGGTTGAAAGGTCGGTGCCTTTTTCAGTTGGGGAGTGACTTGAGGTAGAAAGGTGGATTTCCCGGCCGTAGCCGTGGCCACCAAATCCGATAGACCGACCCCAAATAACTCCTCTACGCATCGCCTGTCCACTGTCGTGTCCATAAAGCTCTTCTGGCCGAAATGGACATAGCACTTACCCGTGATGCCAGTGTGCAGATATCTCTCTGTGCATCACGCATATAAAGAAAAGCATCCTTTATTTGTTCTAACGACAGTAAAATATTGTCCCTGTCCAGGGTATCAATATTTTCGATCAGGGACTCTGACCAAACTACCCCAGCACTGCACATCCAGGCAGTCGCAATAGCTGGTCGTAGTATAACACCTGCATGTGTGTATACACCTTTTTGGATATTTTCCATCCTCCAATCTGATGGATCTTTAAGTGCGGCCGTCTCAGGAGAGGGTAACGCCACTTGTTTTGATGAGCGTGTTAGCGCTTTGTCCACCCTAGGAGGTGTTTCCCAGCGCTCCCTAACCTCTGGCGGGAAAGGGTATAAAGCCAATAACTTCTTTGAAATTAGCAGTTTTTTATCGAGGCACCCCACGCTTCATCACACACGTCATTTAATTCTTCTGATTCGGTAAAAACTACTGGTAGTTTTTTCACACCCCACATAATACCCTGTTTAGTGGTACCTGTAGTATCAGCTAAATGTAACATCTCCTTTATTGCCAAAATCATATAACGTGTGGCCCTACTGGAAAATACGGTTGATTCGTCACCTTCACCACCGGAATCAGTGCCTGTGTCTGGGTCTGTGTCGACCGACTGAGGCAAGGGGCGTTTTACAGCCCCTGACGGTGTTTGAGGCGCCTGGACAGGCACTAATTGAGTGTCCGGCCGCCTCATGTCGGCAAACGACTGCTTAAGCGAGTTGACGCTATCCCGTAATTCCACAAATAAAGGCATCCATTCTGGTGTCGACCCCCTAGAAGGTGACATCCTCATATTTGGCAATTGCTCCGCCTCCACACCAATAACGTCCTCATACATGTCGACACACACGTACCGACACACAGCAGACACACAGGGAATGCTCTATACGAAGACAGGACCCACTAGCCCTTTGGGGAGACAGAGGGAGAGTCTGCCAGCACACACCAAAAAGCGCTATATATGACAGGGATAGCCTTATGATTAAGTGCTCCCTTATAGCTGCTTTTATATTAATATATTGCCATTTATTTTGCCCCCCCTCTCTGTTATACCCTGTTTCTGTAGTGCAGTGCAGGGGAGAGACCTGGGAGCCTTCCTGACCAGCGGAGCTGTGACAGAAAATGGCGCCGTGTGCTGAGGAGATAGGCCCCGCCCCTTTTCCGGCGGGCTCGTCTCCCGCTATTTAGTACATTTAGGCAGGGGTAAATATCTCCATATAGCCTCTGGGGCTATATGTGAGGTATTTTTAGCCTTTTTAAAGGTTTTCATTTGCCTCCCAGGGCGCCCCCCCCCCCCAGCGCCCTGCACCCTCAGTGACTGCCGTGTGAAGTGTGCTGAGAGGAAAATGGCGCACAGCTGCAGTGCTGTGCGCTACCTTAAGAAGACTGCAGGAGTCTTCAGCCGCCGATTCTGGACCTCTTCTTGCTTCAGCATCTGTGAGGGGGCCGGCGGCGTGGCTCCGGTGACCATCCAGGCTGTACCTGTGATCGTCCCTCTGGAGCTTCATGTCCAGTAGCCAAGAAGCCAATCCATCCTGCACGCAGGTGAGTTCACTTCTTCTCCCCTCTGTCCCTCGTTGCAGTGATCCTGTTGCCAGCAGGAATCACTGTAAAATAAAAAACCTAAGCTAAACTCTCTAAGCAGCTCTTTATGAGAGCCACCTAGAATTGCACCCTTCTCGGCCGGGCACAAAAATCTAACTGGAGTCTGGAGGAGGGTCATGGGGGGAGGAGCCAGTACACACCACCTGACCTGTAAAAGCTTTACTTTTGTGCCCTGTCTCCTGCGGAGCCGCTATTCCCCATGGTCCTTTCAGGAACCCCAGCATCCACTTAGGACGATAGAGAAATATAGTATTAATGGCACTATACTGGAAACTACTGAGGAGGAAAGGGATCTAGGAGTCACTATCTCAGGTGACATAAAGGATAAATATATAGTATTAATGGCACTATACTGGGAACTACTGAGGAGGAAAGGGATCTAGGAGTCACTATCTCAGGTGACATAAAGGATAAATATAGTATTAATGGCACTATACTGGGAACTACAGAGGAGGAAAGGGATCTAGGAGTCACTATTTCAGGTGACATAAAGGATAAATATAGCATTAATGGCACTATACTGGGAACTACTGAGGAGGAAAGGGATCTAGGAGTCACTATATCAGGTGACAAAGGATAAATATAGCATTAATGGCTCTATACTGGGGACTACTGAGGAGGAAAGGGATCTAGGAGTCACTATATCAGGTGACATAAAGGATAAATATAGTATTAATGGCACTATACTGGAAACTACTGAGGAGGAAAGGGATCTAAGAGTCACTATTTCAGGTGACAAAGGATAAATATAGTATTAATGGCACTATACTGGGGACTACTGAGGAGGAAAGGGATCTAGGAGTCACTATTTCAGGTGACAGGATAAATATAGTATTAATGGCAGTATACTGGAAACAACTGAGGAGGAAAGGGATCTAGGAGTCACTATTTCAGGTGACATAAAGGATAAATATAGTATTAATGGCGCTATACTATAAACTACTGAGGAGGAAAGGGATCTAGGAGTCACTATCTCAGGTGACATAAAGGATAAATATAGTATTAATGACACTATACTGGAAACTACTGAGGAGGAAAGAGATCTAGGAGTCACTATTTCAGGTGACAGGATAAATATAGTATTAATGGCACTATACTGGGAACTACTGAGGAGGAAAGGGATCTAGGAGTCACTATTTCAGGTGACAAAGGACAAATATAGCATTAATGGCACTATACTGGAAACTACTGAGGAGGAAAGGGATCTAGGAGTCACTATTTCAGGTGACATAAAGGATAAATATAGTATTAATGGTGCTATACTGGGAACTACTGAGGAGGAAAGGGATCTAGGAGTCACTATATCGGGTGACAAAGGATAAATATAGTATTAATGACACTATACTGGAAACTACTGAGGAGGAAAGGGATCTAGGAGTCACTATCTCGGGTGACATAAAGGATAAATATAGTATTAATGGCACTATACTGGAAACTACTGAGGAGGAAAGGGATCTAGGAGTCACTATCTCAGGTGACATAAAGGATAAATATATAGTATTAATGGCACTATACTGGAAAATACTGGGGAGGAAAGGGATCTAGGAGTCACTATCTCAGGTGACATAAAGGATAAATATATAGTATTAATGGCACTATACTGGGAACTACTGAGGAGGAAAGGGATCTAGGAGTCACTATCTCAGGTGACATAAAGGATAAATAAATATATAGTATTAATGGCACTATACTGGAAACTACTGAGGAGAAAAGGGATCTAGGTGTCACTATATCAGGTGACATAAAGGATAAATATAGCATTAATGGCTCTATACTGGAAACTACTGAGGAGGAAAGGGATCTAGGAGTCACTATTTCAGGTGACATAAAGGATAAATATAGTATTAATGGTGCTATACTAGAAACTACTGAGGAGGAAAGGGATCTAGGAGTCACTATCTCAGGTGACATAAAGGATAAATATAGTATTAATGGCACTATACTGGAAACTACTGAGGAGGAAAGGGATCTAGCAGTCACTATCTCAGGTGACAAAGGATAAATATAGTATTAATGGCACTATACTGGAAAATACAGGGGAGGAAAGGGATCTAGGAGTCACTATCTCAGGTGACAAAGGATAAATATATAGTATTAATGGCACTATACTGGGAAATACTGAGGAGGAAAGGGATCTAGGAGTCACTATTTCAGGTGACATAAAGGATAAATATAGTATTAGTGGCACTATACTGGGAACTACTGAGGAGGAAAGGGATCTAGGAGCCACTATATCAGGTGACATAAAGGATAAATATAGTATTAATGGCACTATACTGGAAACTACTGAGGAGGAAAGGGATCTAAGAGTCACTATTTCAGGTGACATAAAGGATAAATATAGAATTAATGGCACTATACTGAGAACTACTGAGGAGGAAAGGGATCTAGGTGTCACTATTTCAGGTGACAAAGGATAAATATAATATTAATGGCACTATACTGGAAACTACTGAGGAGGAAAGGGATCTAGGAGTCACTATTTCAGGTGACAAAGGATAAATATAGTATTAATGGCACTATACTGGGAACTAGAGCAGGAAAGGGATCTAGGAGTCACTATTTCAGGTGACATAAAAGGATAAATATAGTATTAATGGCATTATACTGGGAACTACTGAGGAGGAAAGGGATCTAGGAGTCACTATTTCAGGTGATATAAAGGATACATGTAGTATTAATGGCACTATACTGGAACTACTGAGGAGGAAAGGGATCTAGGAGTCACTATCTCGGGTGACATAAAGGATAAATATAGTATTAATGGCGCTATACTAGAAACTACTGAGGAGGAAAAGGATCTAGGAGTCACTATTTCAGGTGACATAAAGGATAAATATAGTATTAATGGCACTATACTGGAAACTACTGAGGAGGAAAGGGATCTAGGAGTCACTATCTCAGGTGACATAAAGGATAAATATAGTATTAATGGCACTATACTGGAAACTACTGAGGAGAAAAGGGATCTAGGAGTCACTATATCAGGTGACATAAAGGATAAATATAGTATTAATGGCACTATACTGGGGACTGCTGAGGAGAAAAGGGATCTAGGAGTCACTATATCAGGTGACATAAAGGATAAATATAGTATTAATGGCACTATACTGGGGACTGCTGAGGAGGAAAGGGATCTAGGAGTCACTATATCAGGTGACATAAAGGATAAATATAGTATTAATGGCACTATACTGGAAACTACTGAGGAGAAAAGGGATCTAGGAGTCACTATATCAGGTGACATAAAGGATAAATATAGCATTAATGGCTCTATACTGGAAACTACTGAGGAGGAAAGGGATCTAGGAGTCACTATTTCAGGTGACATAAAGGATAAATATAGTATTAATGGCGCTATACTAGAAACTACTGAGGAGGAAAGGGATCTAGGAGTAACTATCTCAGGTGACATAAAGGATAAATATAGTATTAATGGCACTATACTGGAAACTACTGAGGAGGAAAGGGATCTAGGAGTCACTATCTCAGGTGACATAAAGGATAAATATAGTATTAATGGCGCTATACTAGAAACTACTGAGGAGGAAAGGGATCTAGGAGTCACTATATCAGGTGACATAAAGGATAAATATAGCATTAATGGCTCTATACTGGAAACTACTGAGGAGGAAAGGGATCTAGGAGTCACTATTTCAGGTGACATAAAGGATAAATATAGTATTAATGGCACTATACTGGAAAATACAGGGGAGGAAAGGGATCTAGGAGTCACTATCTCAGGTGACAAAGGATAAATATAGTATTAATGGCACAATACTGAGAACTACTGAGGAGGAAAGGGATCTAGGTGTCACTATTTCAGGTGACATAAAGGATAAATATAATATTAATGGCACTATACTGGAAACTACTGAGGAGGAAAGGGATCTAGGATTCACTATTTCAGGTGACAAAGGATAAATATAGTATTAATGGCACTATACTGGGAACTAGAGCAGGAAAGGGATCTAGGAGTCACTATTTCAGGTGACATAAAAGGATAAATATAGTATTAATGGCACTATACTGGGAACTACTGAGGAGGAAAGGGATCTAGGAGTCACTATTTCAGGTGATATAAAGGATACATGTAGTATTAATGGCACTATACTGGAACTACTGAGGAGAAAATGGATCTAGGAGTCACTATCTCGGGTGACATAAAGGATAAATATAGTATTAATGGCGCTATACTAGAAACTACTGAGGAGGAAAAGGATCTAGGAGTCACTATTTCAGGTGACATAAAGGATAAATATAGTATTAATGGAACTATACTGGAAACTACTGAGGAGGAAAGGGATCTAGGAGTCACTATCTCAGGTGACATAAAGGATAAATATAGTATTAATGGCGCTATACTAGAAACTACTGAGGAGGAAAGGGATCTAGAAGTCACTATCTCAGGTGACATAAAGGATAAATATAGTATTAATGACACTATACTGGAAACTACTGAGGAGGAAAGAGATCTAGGAGTCACTATTTCAGGTGACATAAAGGATAAATATAGTATTAATGGCACTATACTGGAAACTACTGAGGAGGAAAGGGATCTAGGAGTCACTATCTCAGGTGACAAAGGATAAATATAGTATTAATGGCACTATACTGGAAAATACAGGGGAGGAAAGGGATCTAGGAGTCACTATCTCAGGTGACAAAGGATAAATATATAGTATTAATGGCACTATACTGGGAACTACTGAGGAGGAAAGGGATCTAGGCGTCACTATTTCAGGTGACATAAAGGATAAATATAGTATTAATGGCACTATACTGGAAACTACTGAGGAGGAAAGGGATCTAGGAGTCACTATCTCAGGTGACAAAGGATAAATATAGTATTAATGGCACTATACTGGAAAATACAGGGGAGGAAAGGGATCTAGGAGTCACTATCTCAGGTGACAAAGGATAAATATATAGTATTAATGGCACTATACTGGGAACTACTGAGGAGGAAAGGGATCTAGGCGTCACTATTTCAGGTGACATAAAGGATAAATATAGTATTAATGGCACTATACTGAGAACTACTGAGGAGGAAAGGGATCTAGGTGTCACTATTTCAGGTGACAAAGGATAAATATAATATTAATGGCACTATACTGGAAACTACTGAGGAGGAAAGGGATCTAGGAGTCACTATTTCAGGTGACAAAGGATAAATATAGTATTAATGGCACTATACTGGGAACTAGAGCAGGAAAGGGATCTAGGAGTCACTATTTCAGGTGACATAAAAGGATAAATATAGTATTAATGGCACTATACTGGGAACTACTGAGGAGGAAAGGGATCTAGGAGTCACTATTTCAGGTGATATAAAGGATACATGTAGTATTAATGGCACTATACTGGAACTACTGAGGAGGAAATGGATCTAGGAGTCACTATCTCGGGTGACATAAAGAATAAATATAGTATTAATGGCGCTATACTAGAAACTACTGAGGAGGAAAAGGATCTAGGAGTCACTATTTCAGGTGACAAAGGATAAATATAGTATTAATGGCACTATACTGGAAACTACTGAGGAGGAAAGGGATCTAGGAGTCACTATTTCAGGTGACATAAAGGATAAATATAGTATTAATGGCACTATACTAGAAACTACTGAGGAGGAAAGGTATCTAGGAGTCACTATCTCAGGTGACATAAAGGATAAATATAGTATTAATGGCACTATACTGGAAAATACAGGGGAGGAAAGGGATCTAGGAGTCACTATCTCAGGTGACAAAGGATAAATATATAGTATTAATGGCACTATACTGGGAACTACTGTGGAGGAAAGGGATCTAGGAGTCACTGTTTCAGGTGACATAAAGGATAAATATAGTATTAGTGGCACTATACTGGGAACTACTGAGGAGGAAAGGGATCTAGGAGTCACTATTTCAGGTGACATAAAGGATAAATATAGTATTAATGGCACTATACTGGAAACTACTGAGGCGGAAAGGGATCTAGGAGTCACTGTTTCAGGTGACATAAAGGATAAATATAGTATTAATGGCACTATACTGAGAACTACTGAGGAGGAAAGGGATCTAGGTGTCACTATTTCAGGTGACAAAAAGGATAAATATAGTATTAATGGCACTATACTGGAAAATACTGAGGAGGAAAGGGATCTAGGAGTCACTATTTCAGGTGACAGGATAAATATAGTATTAATGGCACTATACTGGAAACTACTGAGGAGGAAATGGATCTAGGAGTCACTATTTCAGGTGACAGGATAAATATAGTATTAATGGCAGTATACTGGAAACAACTGAGGAGGAAAGGGATCTAGTAGTCACTATTTCAGGTGACAAAGGATAAATATAGTATTAATGGCACTATACTGAGAACTACTGAGGAGGAAAGGGATCTAGGTGTCACTATTTCAGGTGACATAAAGGATAAATATAATATTAATGGCACTATTATTGGAAACTACTGAGGAGGAAAGGGATCTAGGAGTCACTATTTCAGGTGACAAAGGATAAATATAGTATTAATGGCACTATACTGGGAACTAGAGCAGGAAAGGGATCTAGGAGTCACTATTTCAGGTGACATAAAAGGATAAATATAGTATTAATGGCACTATACTGGGAACTACTGAGGAGGAAAGGGATCTAGGAGTCACTATTTCAGGTGATATAAAGGATACATGTAGTATTAATGGCACTATACTGGAACTACTGAGGAGGAAATGGATCTAGGAGTCACTATCTCGGGTGACATAAAGGATAAATATAGTATTAATGGCGCTATACTAGAAACTACAGAGGAGGAAAAGGATCTAGGAGTCACTATTTCAGGTGACATAAAGGATAAATATAGTATTAATGGCACTATACTGGAAACTACTGAGGAGGAAAGGGATCTAGGAGTCACTATCTCAGGTGACATAAAGGATAAATATAGTATTAATGGCGCTATACTAGAAACTACTGAGGAGGAAAGGGATCTAGAAGTCACTATCTCAGGTGACATAAAGGATAAATATAGTATTAATGACACTATACTGGAAACTACTGAGGAGGAAAGAGATCTAGGAGTCACTATTTCAGGTGACATAAAGGATAAATATAGTATTAATGGCACTATACTGGAAACTACTGAGGAGGAAAGGGATCTAGGAGTCACTATCTCAGGTGACAAAGGATAAATATAGTATTAATGGCGCTATACTAGAAACTACTGAGGAGGAAAGGGATCTAGAAGTCACTATCTCAGGTGACATAAAGGATAAATATAGTATTAATGGCACTATACTGGATACTACTGAGGAGGAAAGGGATCTAGGAGTCACTATTTCAGGTGACATAAAGGATAAATCTAGTGTTAATGGCACTATACTGGAAACTACTGAGGAGGAAAGCGATCTAGGAGTCACTATTTCAGGTGACAAAGGACAAATATAGCATTAATGGCACTATACTGGAAACTACTAAGGAGGAAAGGGATCTAGGAGTCACTATTGCAGGTGACATAAAGGATAAATATAGTATTAATGGTGCTATACTGGGAACTACTGAGGAGGAAAGGGATCTAGGAGTCACTATCTCGGGTGACAAAGGATAAATATAGTATTAATGACACTATACTGGAAACTACTGAGGAGGAAAGGGATCTAGGAGTCACTATCTCGGGTGACATAAAGGATAAATATAGTATTAATGACACTATACTGGAAACTACTGAGGAGGAAAGGGATCTAGGAGTCACTATTTCAGGTGACATAAAGGATAAATATAGTATTAATGGCACTATACTGGAAACTACTGAGGAGGAAAGGGATCTAGGAGTCACTATCTCAGGTGACATAAAGGATAAATATATAGTATTAATGGCACTATACTGGAAAATACTGGGGAGGAAAGGGATCTAGGAGTCACTATCTCAGGTGACATAAAGGATAAATATATAGTATTAATGGCACTATACTGGGAACTACTGAGGAGGAAAGGGATCTAGGAGTCACTATTTCAGGTGACATAAAGGATAAATAAATATATAGTATTAATGGCACTATACTGGGAACTACTGAGGAGGAAAGGGATCTAGGAGTCATTATATCAGGTGACAAAGGATAAATATAGTATTAATGGCACTATACTGGGGACTACTGAGGAGGAAAGGGATCTAGGAGTCACTATATCAGGTGACATAAAGGATAAATATAGTATTAATGGCACTATACTGGGGACTGCTGAGGAGGAAAGGGATCTAGGAGTCACTATATCAGGTGACATAAAGGATAAATATAGTATTAATGGCACTATACTGGAAACTACTGAGGAGAAAAGGGATCTAGGAGTCACTATATCAGGTGACATAAAGGATAAATATAGCATTAATGGCTCTATACTGGAAACTACTGAGGAGGAAAGGGATCTAGGAGTCACTATTTCAGGTGACATAAAGGATAAATATAGTATTAATGGCGCTATACTAGAAACTACTGAGGAGGAAAGGGATCTAGGAGTAACTATCTCAGGTGACATAAAGGATAAATATAGTATTAATGGCACTATACTGGAAACTACTGAGGAGGAAAGGGATCTAGGAGTCACTATCTCAGGTGACATAAAGGATAAATATAGTATTAATGGCGCTATACTAGAAACTACTGAGGAGGAAAGGGATCTAGGAGTCACTATATCAGGTGACATAAAGGATAAATATAGCATTAATGGCTCTATACTGGAAACTACTGAGGAGGAAAGGGATCTAGGAGTCACTATTTCAGGTGACATAAAGGATAAATATAGTATTAATGGCACTATACTGGAAAATACAGGGGAGGAAAGGGATCTAGGAGTCACTATCTCAGGTGACAAAGGATAAATATAGTATTAATGGCACAATACTGAGAACTACTGAGGAGGAAAGGGATCTAGGTGTCACTATTTCAGGTGACATAAAGGATAAATATAATATTAATGGCACTATACTGGAAACTACTGAGGAGGAAAGGGATCTAGGATTCACTATTTCAGGTGACAAAGGATAAATATAGTATTAATGGCACTATACTGGGAACTAGAGCAGGAAAGGGATCTAGGAGTCACTATTTCAGGTGACATAAAAGGATAAATATAGTATTAATGGCACTATACTGGGAACTACTGAGGAGGAAAGGGATCTAGGAGTCACTATTTCAGGTGATATAAAGGATACATGTAGTATTAATGGCACTATACTGGAACTACTGAGGAGAAAATGGATCTAGGAGTCACTATCTCGGGTGACATAAAGGATAAATATAGTATTAATGGCGCTATACTAGAAACTACTGAGGAGGAAAAGGATCTAGGAGTCACTATTTCAGGTGACATAAAGGATAAATATAGTATTAATGGAACTATACTGGAAACTACTGAGGAGGAAAGGGATCTAGGAGTCACTATCTCAGGTGACATAAAGGATAAATATAGTATTAATGGCGCTATACTAGAAACTACTGAGGAGGAAAGGGATCTAGAAGTCACTATCTCAGGTGACATAAAGGATAAATATAGTATTAATGACACTATACTGGAAACTACTGAGGAGGAAAGAGATCTAGGAGTCACTATTTCAGGTGACATAAAGGATAAATATAGTATTAATGGCACTATACTGGAAACTACTGAGGAGGAAAGGGATCTAGGAGTCACTATCTCAGGTGACAAAGGATAAATATAGTATTAATGGCACTATACTGGAAAATACAGGGGAGGAAAGGGATCTAGGAGTCACTATCTCAGGTGACAAAGGATAAATATATAGTATTAATGGCACTATACTGGGAACTACTGAGGAGGAAAGGGATCTAGGCGTCACTATTTCAGGTGACATAAAGGATAAATATAGTATTAATGGCACTATACTGGAAACTACTGAGGAGGAAAGGGATCTAGGAGTCACTATCTCAGGTGACAAAGGATAAATATAGTATTAATGGCACTATACTGGAAAATACAGGGGAGGAAAGGGATCTAGGAGTCACTATCTCAGGTGACAAAGGATAAATATATAGTATTAATGGCACTATACTGGGAACTACTGAGGAGGAAAGGGATCTAGGCGTCACTATTTCAGGTGACATAAAGGATAAATATAGTATTAATGGCACTATACTGAGAACTACTGAGGAGGAAAGGGATCTAGGTGTCACTATTTCAGGTGACAAAGGATAAATATAATATTAATGGCACTATACTGGAAACTACTGAGGAGGAAAGGGATCTAGGAGTCACTATTTCAGGTGACAAAGGATAAATATAGTATTAATGGCACTATACTGGGAACTAGAGCAGGAAAGGGATCTAGGAGTCACTATTTCAGGTGACATAAAAGGATAAATATAGTATTAATGGCACTATACTGGGAACTACTGAGGAGGAAAGGGATCTAGGAGTCACTATTTCAGGTGATATAAAGGATACATGTAGTATTAATGGCACTATACTGGAACTACTGAGGAGGAAATGGATCTAGGAGTCACTATCTCGGGTGACATAAAGAATAAATATAGTATTAATGGCGCTATACTAGAAACTACTGAGGAGGAAAAGGATCTAGGAGTCACTATTTCAGGTGACAAAGGATAAATATAGTATTAATGGCACTATACTGGAAACTACTGAGGAGGAAAGGGATCTAGGAGTCACTATTTCAGGTGACATAAAGGATAAATATAGTATTAATGGCACTATACTAGAAACTACTGAGGAGGAAAGGTATCTAGGAGTCACTATCTCAGGTGACATAAAGGATAAATATAGTATTAATGGCACTATACTGGAAAATACAGGGGAGGAAAGGGATCTAGGAGTCACTATCTCAGGTGACAAAGGATAAATATATAGTATTAATGGCACTATACTGGGAACTACTGTGGAGGAAAGGGATCTAGGAGTCACTGTTTCAGGTGACATAAAGGATAAATATAGTATTAGTGGCACTATACTGGGAACTACTGAGGAGGAAAGGGATCTAGGAGTCACTATTTCAGGTGACATAAAGGATAAATATAGTATTAATGGCACTATACTGGAAACTACTGAGGCGGAAAGGGATCTAGGAGTCACTGTTTCAGGTGACATAAAGGATAAATATAGTATTAATGGCACTATACTGAGAACTACTGAGGAGGAAAGGGATCTAGGTGTCACTATTTCAGGTGACAAAAAGGATAAATATAGTATTAATGGCACTATACTGGAAAATACTGAGGAGGAAAGGGATCTAGGAGTCACTATTTCAGGTGACAGGATAAATATAGTATTAATGGCACTATACTGGAAACTACTGAGGAGGAAATGGATCTAGGAGTCACTATTTCAGGTGACAGGATAAATATAGTATTAATGGCAGTATACTGGAAACAACTGAGGAGGAAAGGGATCTAGTAGTCACTATTTCAGGTGACAAAGGATAAATATAGTATTAATGGCACTATACTGAGAACTACTGAGGAGGAAAGGGATCTAGGTGTCACTATTTCAGGTGACATAAAGGATAAATATAATATTAATGGCACTATTATTGGAAACTACTGAGGAGGAAAGGGATCTAGGAGTCACTATTTCAGGTGACAAAGGATAAATATAGTATTAATGGCACTATACTGGGAACTAGAGCAGGAAAGGGATCTAGGAGTCACTATTTCAGGTGACATAAAAGGATAAATATAGTATTAATGGCACTATACTGGGAACTACTGAGGAGGAAAGGGATCTAGGAGTCACTATTTCAGGTGATATAAAGGATACATGTAGTATTAATGGCACTATACTGGAACTACTGAGGAGGAAATGGATCTAGGAGTCACTATCTCGGGTGACATAAAGGATAAATATAGTATTAATGGCGCTATACTAGAAACTACAGAGGAGGAAAAGGATCTAGGAGTCACTATTTCAGGTGACATAAAGGATAAATATAGTATTAATGGCACTATACTGGAAACTACTGAGGAGGAAAGGGATCTAGGAGTCACTATCTCAGGTGACATAAAGGATAAATATAGTATTAATGGCGCTATACTAGAAACTACTGAGGAGGAAAGGGATCTAGAAGTCACTATCTCAGGTGACATAAAGGATAAATATAGTATTAATGACACTATACTGGAAACTACTGAGGAGGAAAGAGATCTAGGAGTCACTATTTCAGGTGACATAAAGGATAAATATAGTATTAATGGCACTATACTGGAAACTACTGAGGAGGAAAGGGATCTAGGAGTCACTATCTCAGGTGACAAAGGATAAATATAGTATTAATGGCGCTATACTAGAAACTACTGAGGAGGAAAGGGATCTAGAAGTCACTATCTCAGGTGACATAAAGGATAAATATAGTATTAATGGCACTATACTGGATACTACTGAGGAGGAAAGGGATCTAGGAGTCACTATTTCAGGTGACATAAAGGATAAATCTAGTGTTAATGGCACTATACTGGAAACTACTGAGGAGGAAAGCGATCTAGGAGTCACTATTTCAGGTGACAAAGGACAAATATAGCATTAATGGCACTATACTGGAAACTACTAAGGAGGAAAGGGATCTAGGAGTCACTATTGCAGGTGACATAAAGGATAAATATAGTATTAATGGTGCTATACTGGGAACTACTGAGGAGGAAAGGGATCTAGGAGTCACTATCTCGGGTGACAAAGGATAAATATAGTATTAATGACACTATACTGGAAACTACTGAGGAGGAAAGGGATCTAGGAGTCACTATCTCGGGTGACATAAAGGATAAATATAGTATTAATGACACTATACTGGAAACTACTGAGGAGGAAAGGGATCTAGGAGTCACTATTTCAGGTGACATAAAGGATAAATATAGTATTAATGGCACTATACTGGAAACTACTGAGGAGGAAAGGGATCTAGGAGTCACTATCTCAGGTGACATAAAGGATAAATATATAGTATTAATGGCACTATACTGGAAAATACTGGGGAGGAAAGGGATCTAGGAGTCACTATCTCAGGTGACATAAAGGATAAATATATAGTATTAATGGCACTATACTGGGAACTACTGAGGAGGAAAGGGATCTAGGAGTCACTATTTCAGGTGACATAAAGGATAAATAAATATATAGTATTAATGGCACTATACTGGGAACTACTGAGGAGGAAAGGGATCTAGGAGTCATTATATCAGGTGACAAAGGATAAATATAGTATTAATGGCACTATACTGGGGACTACTGAGGAGGAAAGGGATCTAGGAGTCACTATATCAGGTGACATAAAGGATAAATATAGTATTAATGGCACTATACTGGAAACTACTGAGGAGAAAAGGGATCTAGGAGTCACTATATCAGGTGACATAAAGGATAAATATAGCATTAATGGCTCTATACTGGAAACTACTGAGGAGGAAAGGGATCTAGGAGTCACTATTTCAGGTGACATAAAGGATAAATATAGTATTAATGGTGCTATACTAGAAACTACTGAGGAGGAAAGGGATCTAGGAGTCACTATCTCAGGTGACATAAAGGATAAATATAGTATTAATGGCACTATACTGGAAACTACTGAGGAGGAAAGGGATCTAGCAGTCACTATCTCAGGTGACAAAGGATAAATATAGTATTAATGGCACTATACTGGAAAATACAGGGGAGGAAAGGGATCTAGGAGTCACTATCTCAGGTGACAAAGGATAAATATATAGTATTAATGGCACTATACTGGGAAATACTGAGGAGGAAAGGGATCTAGGAGTCACTATTTCAGGTGACATAAAGGATAAATATAGTATTAGTGGCACTATACTGGGAACTACTGAGGAGGAAAGGGATCTAGGAGCCACTATATCAGGTGACATAAAGGATAAATATAGTATTAATGGCACTATACTGGAAACTACTGAGGAGGAAAGGGATCTAAGAGTCACTATTTCAGGTGACATAAAGGATAAATATAGTATTAATGGCACTATACTGAGAACTACTGAGGAGGAAAGGGATCTAGGTGTCACTATTTCAGGTGACAAAGGATAAATATAGTATTAATGGCACTATACTGGGAACTAGAGCAGGAAAGGGATCTAGGAGTCACTATTTCAGGTGACATAAAAGGATAAATATAGTATTAATGGCACTATACTGGGAACTACTGAGGAGGAAAGGGATCTAGGAGTCACTATTTCAGGTGATATAAAGGATACATGTAGTATTAATGGCACTATACTGGAACTACTGAGGAGGAAAGGGATCTAGGAGTCACTATCTCGGGTGACATAAAGGATAAATATAGTATTAATGGCGCTATACTAGAAACTACTGAGGAGGAAAAGGATCTAGGAGTCACTATTTCAGGTGACATAAAGGATAAATATAGTATTAATGGCACTATACTGGAAACTACTGAGGAGGAAAGGGATCTAGGAGTCACTATCTCAGGTGACATAAATGATAAATATAGTATTAATGGCGCTATACTAGAAACTACTGAGGAGGAAAGGGATCTAGAAGTCACTATCTCAGGTGACATAAAGGATAAATATAGTATTAATGGCACTATACTGGAAACTACTGAGGAGAAAAGGGATCTAGGAGTCACTATATCAGGTGACATAAAGGATAAATATAGTATTAATGGCACTATACTGGGGACTGCTGAGGAGGAAAGGGATCTAGGAGTCACTATATCAGGTGACATAAAGGATAAATATAGTATTAATGGCACTATACTGGAAACTACTGAGGAGAAAAGGGATCTAGGAGTCACTATATCAGGTGACATAAAGGATAAATATAGCATTAATGGCTCTATACTGGAAACTACTGAGGAGGAAAGGGATCTAGGAGTCACTATTTCAGGTGACATAAAGGATAAATATAGTATTAATGGCGCTATACTAGAAACTACTGAGGAGGAAAGGGATCTAGGAGTAACTATCTCAGGTGACATAAAGGATAAATATAGTATTAATGGCACTATACTGGAAACTACTGAGGAGGAAAGGGATCTAGGAGTCACTATCTCAGGTGACAAAGGATAAATATAGTATTAATGGCACTATACTGGAAAATACAGGGGAGGAAAGGGATCTAGGAGTCACTATCTCAGGTGACAAAGGATAAATATAGTATTAATGGCACAATACTGAGAACTACTGAGGAGGAAAGGGATCTAGGTGTCACTATTTCAGGTGACATAAAGGATAAATATAATATTAATGGCACTATACTGGAAACTACTGAGGAGGAAAGGGATCTAGGAGTCACTATTTCAGGTGACAAAGGATAAATATAGTATTAATGGCACTATACTGGGAACTAGAGCAGGAAAGGGATCTAGGAGTCACTATTTCAGGTGACATAAAAGGATAAATATAGTATTAATGGCACTATACTGGGAACTACTGAGGAGGAAAGGGATCTAGGAGTCACTATTTCAGGTGATATAAAGGATACATGTAGTATTAATGGCACTATACTGGAACTACTGAGGAGGAAATGGATCTAGGAGTCACTATCTCGGGTGACATAAAGGATAAATATAGTATTAATGGCGCTATACTAGAAACTACTGAGGAGGAAAAGGATCTAGGAGTCACTATTTCAGGTGACATAAAGGATAAATATAGTATTAATGGAACTATACTGGAAACTACTGAGGAGGAAAGGGATCTAGGAGTCACTATCTCAGGTGACATAAAGGATAAATATAGTATTAATGGCGCTATACTAGAAACTACTGAGGAGGAAAGGGATCTAGAAGTCACTATCTCAGGTGACATAAAGGATAAATATAGTATTAATGACACTATACTGGAAACTACTGAGGAGGAAAGAGATCTAGGAGTCACTATTTCAGGTGACATAAAGGATAAATATAGTATTAATGGCACTATACTGGAAACTACTGAGGAGGAAAGGGATCTAGGAGTCACTATATCAGGTGACATAAAGGATAAATATAGTATTAATGGCACTATACTGGGGACTGCTGAGGAGGAAAGGGATCTAGGAGTCACTATATCAGGTGACATAAAGGATAAATATAGCATTAATGGCTCTATACTGGAAACTACTGAGGAGGAAAGGGATCTAGGAGTCACTATTTCAGGTGACAAAGGATAAATATAGTATTAATGGCACTATACTGGAAACTACTGAGGAGAAAAGGGATCTAGGAGTCACTATATCAGGTGACATAAAGGATAAATATAGCATTAATGGCTCTATACTGGAAACTACTGAGGAGGAAAGGGATCTAGGAGTCACTATTTCAGGTGACAAAGGATAAATATAGTATTAATGGCGCTATACTAGAAACTACTGAGGAGGAAAGGGATCTAGGAGTCACTATCTCAGGTGACATAAAGGATAAATATAGTATTAATGGCACTATACTGGAAACTACTGAGGAGGAAAGGGATCTAGGAGTCACTATCTCAGGTGACAAAGGATAAATATAGTATTAATGGCACTATACTGGAAAATACAGGGGAGGAAAGGGATCTAGGAGTCACTATCTCAGGTGACAAAGGATAAATATATAGTATTAATGGCACTATACTGGGAACTACTGAGGAGGAAAGGGATCTAGGCGTCACTATTTCAGGTGACATAAAGGATAAATATAGTATTAATGGCACTATACTGAGAACTACTGAGGAGGAAAGGGATCTAGGTGTCACTATTTCAGGTGACAAAGGATAAATATAATATTAATGGCACTATACTGGAAACTACTGAGGAGGAAAGGGATCTAGGAGTCACTATTTCAGGTGACAAAGGATAAAATAAGATTTTACTTACCGATAAATCTATTTCTCGTAGTCCGTAGTGGATGCTGGGACTCCGTAAGGACCATGGGGATATAGCGGCTCCGCAGGAGACAGGGCACAATAATAAAAGCTTTAGGATCAGGTGGTGTGCACTGGCTCCTCCCCCTATGACCCTCCTCCAAGCCTCAGTTAGGATACTGTGCCCGGACGAGCGTGCATAATAAGGAAGGATATTGAATCCCGGGTAAGACTCATACCAGCCACACCAATCACACCGTACAACCTGTGATCTGAACCCAGTTAACAGTATGATAACAACGAAGGAGCCTCTGAAAAGACGGCTCACAACAAGAATAACCCGATTTTTGTAACAATAACTATGTACAAGTATTGCAGACAATCCGCACTTGGGATGGGCGCCCAGCATCCACTACGGACTACGAGAAATAGATTTATCGGTAAGTAAAATCTTATTTTCTCTGACGTCCTAGTGGATGCTGGGACTCCGTAAGGACCATGGGGATTATACCAAAGCTCCCAAACGGGCGGGAGAGTGCGGATGACCCTGCAGCACCGAATGAGAGAACTCCATGTCCTCCTCAGCCAGGGTATCAAATTTGTAGAATTTAGCAAACGTGTTTGCCCCTGACCAAGTAACTGCTCGGCAAAGTTGTAAAGCCGAGACCCCTCGGGCAGTCGCCCAAGATGAGCCCCTTCCTTTTGGAATGGGCTTTTACAGATTTTGGCTGTGGCAGGCCTGCCACAGAATGTGTAAACTGAATTGTATTACAAATCCAGCGAGCAATCGTCTGCTTAGAAGCAGGAGCACCCATCTTGTTGGGTGCATACAGGCTAAACAGCGAGTCAGATTTTCTGACTCCAGCCGTCCTGGAAACATATTTTTCAGGGCCCTGACAACGTCAAGTAACTTGGAGTCCTCCAAGTCCCTAGTACCCGCAGGTACCACAATAGGTTGGTTCATGTGAAAAACAGAAAACACCTTAAGGAGAAATTGAGGACGAGTCCTCAAATCTGCCCTGTCAGAATGAAAAATTAAGTAAGGGCTTTATATATGATAAAGCCGCCAATTCTGACACACGCCTGGCTGAAGCCAGGGCTAATAAAATATCTCACATGGAAGGTGACGATGCTAAGTCCACAGTGGTGAGTGGTTCAAACCAATGTGACTTTAGAAAACTCAAAACAACATTGAGATCCCAAGGTGCCACTGGGGCACAAAAGGAGGCTGTATATGCAGTACCCCTTTTACAAACATCTGAACGTCAGGCACTAAAGCCAGTTCTTTCTGGAAGAAATTCGACAGGGCCGAAATTTGAACCTTAATGGACCCTAATTTTAGGCCCATAGACAGTCCTGTTTTCAGGAAATGTAGGAAACGACCCAGTTGGAATTCCTCTGTAGGGGCCTTCTTGGCCTCACACCACGCAACATATCTTCACCAAATGCGGTGAAAATGTTTTGCGGTTACATCCTTCCTGTCTTCGACCAGGGTAGGGATGACTTCATCTGGAATGCCCTTTCAGGATCCGGCGTTCAACCGCCATGCCGTCAAACGCGGCCGCGGTAAGTCTTGGAACAGACAAGGCCCCTGCTGGAGCAGGTCCTTTCTTAAAGGTAGAGGCCACGGGTCTTCCGTGAACATCTCTTGAAGTTTCGGGTACCAAGTCCTTCTTGGCCAATCCGGAACCACGAGTATCGTTCTTACTCATCTCCCTCTTATGATTCTCAGTACTTTTGGTATGAGAGGCATAGGAGGGAACACATACTCTGACTGGTACACCCACAGTGTTACCAGAGCGTCCACCGCTATCGCCTGAGGGTCCCTTGACCTGGCGCAATATCTGTCCAGTTTTTTGTTCAGGCGGGACGCCATCATGTCCACCTTTGGTTTTTCCCAACGGTTTACAATCATGTGGAAGACTTCCCGATGAAGTCCCCACTCTCCCGGGTGGAGGTCATGCCTGCTGAGGAAGTCTGCTTCCCAGTTTTCCACTCCCGGAATGAACACTGCTGAGAGTGTTATCACATGATTTTTCGCCCAGCGAAGAATCCTTGTAGTTTCTGCCATTTCCCTCCTGCTTCTTGTGCCGCCCTGTCTGTTTACGTGGGCGACTGCCGTGATGTTGTCCCACTGGATCAATACCGGCTGACCTTGAAGCAGAGGTCTTGCTAAGCTTAGAGCATTGTAAATTGCCCTTAGCTCCAGTATATTTATGTGGAGAGAAGTCTCCAGACTTGATCACACTCTCTGGAAATTTTTTTCCTTGTGTGACTGCTCCCCAGCCACTCAGGCTGGCATCCGTGGTCACCAGGACCCAGTCCTGAATGCCGAATCTGCGGCCCTTTCATAGATGAGCACTCTGCAGCCACCGCAGAAGAAACACCCTTGTCCTTGGAGACAGGGTTATCCGCTGATGCATCTGAAGATGCGATCCGGACCATTTTTCCAGCAGATCCCACGGAAAGGTTCTTGCGTGAAATCTACCGAATGGGATCGCTTTGTAAGAAACCACCATTTTTCACAGGATCCTTGTGCAATGATGCACTGATACTTTTCCTGGTTTTAGGAGGTTCCTGACTAGCTCGGATAACTCCCTGGCTTTCTTCTCCGGGAGAAAACATCCTTTTCTGGACTGTGTCCAGAATCATCCCTAGGAACAGTAGACGTGTCGTCGGAAAAAACTGTGATTTTGGAATATTTAGAATCCACTCGTGCTGTCGTAGAACTACTTAAGATAGTGCTACTCCGACCTTGCTGAAACTCTTGAGATGACCCCCTACCGCACCTGAGTCCGCTTGTACGGCCCCAGCGTCATGCTGCGGACTTGGCAGAAGCTGTGGAGGGCTTCTGTTCCTGGGAATGGGCTGCCTGCTGCAGTCTTCTTCCCTTTCCTCTACCCCTGGGCAGATATGACTGGCCCTTTTGCCCGCCTGCCCTTATGGGGACGAAAGGACTGAGACTGAAAAGACTGTGTCCTTTTCTGCTGAGATGTGACTTGGGGTAACAAAAGGTGGATTTTTCAGCAGTTGCCATGGCCACCAGGTCCGATGGACCGCCCCTTTATACGGCAATACTTCCATGTGCCGTCTGGAATCTGCATCACCTGACCACTGTCGTGTCTTCGTCTGGCAGATATGGACATCACATTTACTCTTGATGCCAGAATGCAAATATCCCTCTGCGCATCTCGCATATATAGAAATGCATCTATAGTCAATAAAATCTTGTCCCTGTCAAGGATATCAATATTTTCAGTCAGGAAATACGACCAAGCCCCCTCAGCGCTGCACATCCAGGCTGAGGCGATTGCTGGTCGTAGTATAACACCAGTATGTGTGTATATACTTTTAGGATATTTTTCAGCTTCCTATCAGCTGGCTCCTTGAGGGCTGCCGTATCTGGAGACGGTAACGCCCCTTGTTTTTATAAGCGTGTGAGCGCCTTATCCACCCTAAGGTGTGTTTCCCAACTCGCCCTAACTTCTGGCGGGAAAGGGTATACCGCCAATAATTTTCTATCGGAGGAAACCCACGTATCATCACACACTTCATTTAATTTATCTGATTCAGGAAAAACTACAAGTAGTTTATTCACACCCTACATAATACCCTTATTTGTGGTACTTGTAGTATCAGAAATATGTAACACCTCCTTCATTGCCCTTAACATGAAACGTGTGGCCCTAAAGGAAAATACGTTTGTTTCTTCACCGTCGACACTGGAGTCAGTGTCCGTGTCTGTGTCGACCGACTGAGGTAAATGGGCGTTTTTACAAGCCCCTGACGGTGTCTGAGACGCCTGGACAGGTACTAATTTGTTTGCCGGCCGTCTCATGTCGTCAACCGACCTTGCAGCGTGTTGACATTATCACGTAATTCCTAAATAAGCCATCCATTCCAGTGTCGACTCCCTAGAGAGTGACATCACCAATACAGGCAATTTGCTCCGCCTCCTCACCAACATCGTCCTCCTACATGTCGACACACACGTACCGACACACATCACACACACAGGGAATGCTCTGATAGAGGACAGGACCCCACTAGCCCTTTGGGGAGACAGAGGGAGAGTTTGCCAGCACACACCAAAAACGCTATAATTATACAGGGACAACCCCTTATACAAGTGTTTTCCCTTATAGCATTTTTATATATGTAATCATATCGCCAAATAAGTGCCCCCCCTCTCTGTTTTAACCCTGTTTCTGTAGTGCAGTGCAGGGGAGAGCCTGGGAGCCTTCCTCACAG
The DNA here is from genome assembly GCF_028390025.1 of Pseudophryne corroboree. Lineage (NCBI taxonomy): Eukaryota > Metazoa > Chordata > Amphibia > Anura > Myobatrachidae > Pseudophryne > Pseudophryne corroboree. Next base: position 2,072,063 of record NC_086454.1, read on the forward strand.
CAGAGCTGAGCAGGAAAATGGCGCCGTGTGCTGAGGAGAATAGGCCCCGCCCCCTTTTCGGCGGGCTCTTCTCCCGGAGTTTGTGAGATCTGGTAGGGGTTAAATACATCCATATAGCCTCAAGGGCTATATGTGATGTATTTTAGCCATAAAAAGGTATTATACATTGCTGCCCAGGGCGCCCCCCCCAGCGCCCTGCACCCTCAGTGACAGTTGGTGACTGTTGGTGAAGTGTGCTGACAACAATGGCGCACAGCTGCAGTGCTGTGCGCTACCTTATGAAGACTGAAAGTCTTCTGCCGCCTGTTTCTGGACCTCTGGACCTCTTCAACTTCGGCATCTGCAAGGGGGGTCGGCGGCACGGCTCCGGGACCGGACTCCATGGCTGGACCTGTGTTCGATCCCTCTGGAGCTAATGGTGTCCAGTAGCCTAAGAAGCAAATCCATCCTGCACGCAGGTGAGTTTACTTCTCTCCCCTAAGTCCCTCGTAGCAGTGAGCCTGTTGCCAGCAGGACTCACTGAAAATAAAAAACCTAACTTAAACTTTTATTCTAAGCAGCTCAGGAGAGCCACCTAGATTGCACCCTTCTCGTCGGGCACAAAAATCTAACTGAGGCTTGGAGGAGGGTCATAGGGGGAGGAGCCAGTGCACACCACCTGATCCTAAAGCTTTTATTATTATGCCCTGTCTCCTGCGGAGCCGCTATATCCCCATGGTCCTTACGGAGTCCCAGCATCCACTAGGACGTCAGAGAAATATAGTATTAATGGCACTATACTGGGAACTAGAGCAGGAAAGGGATCTAGGAGTCACTATTTCAGGTGACATAAAAGGATAAATATAGTATTAATGGCACTATACTGGGAACTACTGAGGAGGAAAGGGATCTAGGAGTCACTATTTCAGGTGATATAAAGGATACATGTAGTATTAATGGCACTATACTGGAAACTACTGAGGAGGAAAGGGATCTAGGAGTCACTATTTCAGGTGATATAAAGGATACATGTAGTATTAATGGCACTATACTGGGAACTACTGAGGAGGAAATGGATCTAGGAGTCACTATCTCGGGTGACATAAAGGATAAATATAGTATTAATGGCGCTATACTAGAAACTACTGAGGAGGAAAAGGATCTAGGAGTCACTATTTCAGGTGACATAAAGGATAAATATAGTATTAATGGCACTATACTGGAAACTACTGAGGAGGAAAGGGATCTAGGAGTCACTATCTCAGGTGACATAAAGGATAAATATAGTATTAATGGCGCTATACTAGAAACTACTGAGGAGAAAAGGGATCTAGAAGTCACTATCTCAGGTGACATAAAGGATAAATATAGTATTAATGACACTATACTGGAAACTACTGAGGAGGAAAGAGATCTAGGAGTCACTATTTCAGGTGACATAAAGGATAAAATAAGAATTTACTTACCGATAATTCTATTTCTCGGAGTCCGTAGTGGATGCTGGGGTTCCTGAAAGGACCATGGGGAATAGCGGCTCCGCAGGAGACAGGGCACAAAAAGTAAAGCTTTATGATCAGGTGGTGTGTACTGGCTCCTCCCCCCATGACCCTCCTCCAAGCCTCAGTTAGGATACTGTGCCCGGACGAGCGTACACAATAAGGAAGGATTTATGAATCCCGGGTAAGACTCATACCAGCCACACCAATCACACCGTACAACCTGTGATCTAAACCCCGTTAACAGTATGATAACAGAGGAGCCTCTGAAAGATGGCTCCCTGCAACAATAACCCGATTTAGGTAACAATAATTATGTACAATTATTGCAGATAATCCGCACTTGGGATGGGCGCCCAGCATCCACTACGGACTCCGAGAAATAGAATTATCGGTAAGTAAATTCTTATTTTCTCTATCGTCCTAGTGGATGCTGGGGTTCCTGAAAGGACCATGGGGATTATACCAAAGCTCCCAAACGGGCGGGAGAGTGCGGATGACTCTGCAGCACCGAATGAGAGAACTCCAGGTCCTCCTTAGCCAGGGTATCAAATTTGTAGATTTTACAAACGTGTTCTCCCCCGACCACGTAGCCGCTCGGCAGAGTTGTAATGCCGAGACCCCTCGGGCAGCCGCCCAAGAAGAACCCACCTTCCTTGTGGAGTGGGCATTTACCGATTTTGGCTGTGGCAGGCCTGCCACAGAATGTGCAAGCTGAATCGTACTACAAATCCAGCGCGCAATAGTCTGCTTAGACGCAGGAGCGCCCAACTTGTTGGGAGCATATAGTATAAACAGTGAGTCAGATTTCCTGACTCCATCTGTCCTTGAAATGTATATTTTTAAAGCTCTGACAACGTCCAACAACTTGGAGTCCTCCAAGTCGCTTGTAGCCGCAGGCACTACAAAAGGCTGGTTCAGATGAAATGCTGACACCACCTTAGGGAGAAAATGCGGACGAGTCCGCAGTTCTGCCCTGTCCGAATGGAAAATCAGATATGGGCTTTTGTAAGATAAAGCTGCCAGTTCTGACACTCTCCTGGCCGAAGCCAGGGCTAGTAGCATGGTCACTTTCCATGTGAGATATTTCAAATCCACATTTTTTAGTGGTTCAAACCAATGAGATTTGAGAAAGTCCAAAACAACATTGAGATCCCACGGTGCCACTGGAGGCACCACAGGGGGCTGTATATGCAGTACTCCCTTAACAAAGGTCTGGACTTCAGGAACTGAAGCCAATTCTTTCTGGAAGAAAATCGACAGGGCCGAAATTTGAACCTTAATAGATCCCAATTTGAGACCCATAGACAATCCTGATTGCAGGAAATGTAGGAATCGACCCAGTTGAAATTCCTCCGTCGGAGCACTCCGATCCTCGCACCACGCAACATATTTTCGCCAAATGCGGTGATAATGTTGCGCGGTTACTTCCTTCCTTGCTTTAATCAAGGTAGGAATGACTTCTTCCGGAATGCCTTTTCCCTTTAGGATCCGGCGTTCAACCGCCATGCCGTCAAACGCAGCCGCGGTAAGTCTTGAAACAGACAGGGACCCTGCTGAAGCAGGTCCCTTCTCAGAGGTAGAGGCCACGGATCCTCCGTGATCATCTCTTGAAGTTCCGGGTACCAAGTCCTTCTTGGCCAATCCGGAGCCACTAGTATCGTTCTTACGCCTCTTTGCCGTATAATTCTCAATACTTTTGGTATGAGAGGCAGAGGAGGAAACACATACACCGACTGGTACACCCAAGGCGTTACCAGCGCGTCCACAGCTATTGCCTGCGGATCTCTTGACCTGGCGCAATACCTGTCCAGTTTTTTGTTGAGGCGAGACGCCATCATGTCCACCATTGGTCTTTCCCAACGGGTTACAAGCATGTGGAAAACTTCTGGATGAAGTCCCCACTCTCCCGGGTGAAGGTCGTGTCTGCTGAGGAAGTCTGCTTCCCAGTTGTCCACTCCCGGGATGAACACTGCTGACAGTGCTATCACATGATTCTCCGCCCAGCGAAGAATCCTTGCAGCTTGTGCCATTGCACTCCTGCTTCTTGTGCCGCCCTGTCTGTTTACATGGGCGACTGCCGTGATGTTGTCCGACTGGATCAACACCGGTTTTCCTTGAAGCAGAGGTTCTGCCTGGCTTAGAGCATTGTAGATTGCTCTTAGTTCCAGAATGTTTATGTGAAGAGACGTTTCCAGGCTCGACCACACGCCCTGGAAGTTTCTTCCTTGTGTGACTGCTCCCCAGCCTCTCAGGCTGGCGTCCGTGGTCACCAGGATCCAATCCTGTATGCCGAATCTGCGGCCCTCCAATAGATGAGCACTCTGCAACCACCACAGAAGAGATACCCTTGTCCTTGGAGACAGGGTTATCCGCTGGTGCATCTGAAGATGCGACCCTGACCATTTGTCCAGCAGATCCCTCTGGAAAACTCTTGCGTGGAATCTGCCGAATGGAATTGCTTCGTAAGAAGCCACCATTTTTCCCAGGACTCTTGTGCATTGATGTACAGACACCTTTCCTGGTTTTAGGAGGTTCCTGACAAGTTCGGATAACTCCTTGGCTTTTTCCTCCGGGAGAAAAACCTTTTTCTGAACCGTGTCCAGAATCATCCCTAAGAACAGCAGACGTGTTGTCGGAATTAACTGGGATTTTGGAATATTCAGAATCCACCCGTGCTGCTTTAGCACTTCTTGAGACAGTGCTAGTCCCATCTCTAGCTGTTCTCTGGACCTTGCCCTTATTAGGAGATCGTCCAAGTATGGGATAATTAATACGCCGTTTCTTCGAAGAAGAATCATCATCTCGGCCATTACCTTGGTAAAGACCCGAGGTGCCGTGGACAATCCAAACGGCAGCGTCTGAAACTGATAGTGACAGTTCTGTACGACGAACCTGAGGTACCCCTGGTGTGAGGGGTAAATTGGAACGTGGAGATACGCATCCTTGATGTCCAAGGATACCATAAAGTCCCCTTCTTCCAGGTTCGCTATCACCGCTCTGAGTGACTCCATCTTGAACTTGAACTTTTTTATGTACAGGTTCAAGGATTTCAGATTTAGAATAGGTCTTACCGAGCCATCCGGCTTCGGTACCACAAATAGAGTGGAATAATACCCCTTTCCTTGTTGTAAAAGGGGTACCTTGACTATCACCTGCTGAGAGTACAGCTTGTGAATGGCTTCCAAGACCGTCACCCTGTCGGAGGGGGACGTTGGTAAAGCAGACTTCAGGAAACGGCGAGGTGGAGACGTCTCTAGTTCCAACCTGTAACCCTGAGATATTATCTGCAGGATCCAGGGATCCACCTGCGAGTGAGCCCACTGCGCGCTGAAATTCTTGAGACGACCCCCCACCGCCCCCGAGTCCGCTTGAGAAGCCCCAGCGTCATGCTGAGGCTTTTGTAGAAGCGGGGGAGGGCTTCTGTTCCTGGGAAGGAGCTGCCTGTTGCAGTCTCTTCCCCTTTCCTCTGCCTCGTGGCAGATATGAATATCCCTTTGCTCTCTTGTTTTTAAAGGAACGAAAGGGCTGCGGCTGAAAAGTCGGTGTCTTTTTCTGTTGGGGAGTGACTTGAGGTAAAAAGGTGGATTTCCCGGCTGTAGCCGTGGCCACCAAATCCGATAGACCAACACCAAATAACTCCTCCCCTTTATACGGCAAAACTTCCATATGCCGTTTTGAGTCCGCATCACCTGACCACTGTCGCGTCCATAAATTTCTTCTGGCCGAAATGGACATAGCACTTACCCGTGATGCCAGTGTGCAAATATCCCTCTGTGCATCACGCATATAAAGAAACGCATCCTTTATTTGCTCTAAAGACAGTAAAACATTGTCCCTATCCAGGGTATCAATATTTTCAATCAGGGACTCTGACCAAGCTACCCCAGCACTGCACATCCAGGCTGTCGCTATAGCTGGTCGTAGTATAACACCTGTATGTGTGTATATACTTTTTTGGATATTTTCCATCCTCCTATCTGCTGGATCTTTAAGTGCGGCCGTCTCAGGAGAGGGTAACGCCACTTGTTTTGATAAGCGTGTGAGCGCCTTGTCCACCCTAGGAGGTGTTTCCCAGCGCGCCCTAACCTCTGGCGGGAAAGGGTATAAAGCCAATAACTTCTTTGAAATTAGCAGTTTTTTATCGGGGGCAACCCACGCTTCATCACACACCTCATTTAATTCATCTGATTCAGGAAAAACTATAGGTAGTTTTTTCACACCCCACATAATACCCTGTTTTGTGGTACCTGTAGTATCAGCAATATGTAACGCCTCCTTCATTGCCAATAATCATATAACGTGTGGCCCTACTGGAAAATACGGTTGATTCGTCACCGTCGCCACTGGAATCAGTGCCTGTGTCTGGGTCCGTGTCGACCGACTGAGGTAACGGGCGTTTTACAGCCCCTGACGGTGTTTGAGGCGCCTGGATAGGTGCTGATTGATTGTCCGGCCGTCTCATGTCGTCAAACGACTGCTTTAGCGTGTTGACACTTTCCCGTAATTCCATAAATAAAGCCATCCATTCTGGTGTCGACTCCCTAGGGGGTGACATCCCCATATTTGGCAATTGCTCCGCCTCCACACCAATATCGTCCTCATACATGTCGACACACACGTACCGACACACAGCAGACACACAGGGAATGCTCTTAAAGAAGACAGTACCCCACTAGCCCTTTGGGGAGACAGAGGGAGAGTTTGCCAGCACACACCAAAAGCGCTATATATGACAGGGATAGCCTTATAATAAGTGCTCCCTATATAGCTGCTTTAATATATATAATTTTGCCACAATTTTGCCCCCCCTCTCTTGTTTTACCCTGTTTCTGTAGTGCAGTGCAGGGGAGAGCCTGGGAGCCTTCCTGACCAGCGGAGCTGTGTGAGGAAAATGGCGCTGTGTGCCGAGGAGATAGGCCCCGCCCCTTTTTCGGCGGGCTCGTCTCCCGCTCTTTAACGGATTCTGGCAGGGGTTAAATATCTCCATATAGCCCCCGGAGGCTATATGTGAGGTATTTTATGCCAAAAAATAGGTTTACATTGCTTCCCAGGGCGCCCCCCCCCCAGCGCCCTGCACCCTCAGTGACTGCCGTATGAAGTGTGCTGAGAGCAATGGCGCACAGCTGCAGTGCTGTGCGCTACCTTAAGAAGACTGAGGAGTCTTCTGCCGCCGATTCTGGACCTTCTTCTCTTTTCAGCATCTGCAAGGGGGCCGGCGGCGAGGCTCCGGTGACCATCCAGGCTGTACCTGTGATCGTCACTCTGGAGCTAATGTCCAGTAGCCAAAGAAGCCAATCCATCCTGCACGCAGGTGAGTTCACTTCTTCTCCCCTAAGTCCCTCGTTGCAGTGATCCTGTTGCCAGCAGGACTCACTGTAAAATAAAAAACCTAAGCTAAACTTTTCTAAGCAGCTCTTTAGGAGAGCCACCTAGATTGCACCCTTCTCGGACGGGCACAAAAACCTAACTGAGGCTTGGAGGAGGGTCATGGGGGGAGGAGCCAGTACACACCACCTGATCATAAAGCTTTACTTTTTGTGCCCTGTCTCCTGCGGAGCCGCTATTCCCCATGGTCCTTTCAGGAACCCCAGCATCCACTAGGACGATAGAGAAATATAGTATTAATGGCACTATACTGGAAACTACTGAGGAGGAAAGAGATCTAGGAGTCACTATTTCAGGTGACATAAAAGGATAAATATAGTATTAATGGCACTATACTAGAAACTACTGAGGAGGAAAGGTATCTAGGAGTCACTATCTCAGGTGACAAAGGATAAATATAGTATTAATGGCACTATACTGGAAAATACAGGGGAGGAAAGGGATCTAGGAGTCACTATCTCAGGTGACAAAGGATAAATATATAGTATTAATGGCACTATACTGGGAACTACTGTGGAGGAAAGGGATCTAGGAGTCACTGTTTCAGGTGACATAAAGGATAAATATAGTATTAGTGGCACTATACTGGGAACTACTGAGGAGGAAAGGGATCTAGGAGTCACTATTTCAGGTGACAAAGGATAAATATAGTATTAATGGCACTATACTGGAAACTACTGAGGAGGAAAGGGATCTAGGAGTCACTGTTTCAGGTGACATAAAGGATAAATATAGTATTAATGGCACTATACTGAGAACTACTGAGGAGGAAAGGGATCTAGGTGTCACTATTTCAGGTGATATAAAGGATACATGTAGTATTAATGGCACTATACTGGAAACTACTGAGGAGGAAAGGGATCTAGGAGTCACTATTTCAGGTGACATAAAGGATAAATATAGTATTAATGGTGCTATACTGGGAACTACTGAGGAGGAAAGGGATCTAGGAGTCACTATTTCAGGTGACATAAAGGATAAATATAGTATTAATGGCACTATACTGGAAAATACTGAGGAGGAAAGGGATCTAGGAGTCACTATCTCAGGTGTCATAAAGGATAAATATATAGTATTAATGGCACTATACTGGAAAATACTTGGGAGGAAAGGGATCTAGGAGTCACTATCTCAGGTGACATAAAGGATAAATATATAGTATTAATGGCACTATACTGGGAACTACTGTGGAGGAAAGGGATCTAGGAGTCACTGTTTCAGGTGACATAAAGGATAAATATAGTATTAGTGGCACTATACTGGGAACTACTGAGGAGGAAAGGGATCTAGGAGTCACTATTTCAGGTGACAAAGGATAAATATAGTATTAATGGCACTATACTGGAAACTACTGAGGAGGAAAGGGATCTAGGAGTCACTGTTTCAGGTGACATAAAGGATAAATATAGTATTAATGGCACTATACTGAGAACTACTGAGGAGGAAAGGGATCTAGGTGTCACTATTTCAGGTGACAAAAAGGATAAATATAGTATTAATGGCACTATACTGGAAAATACTGAGGAGGAAAGGGATCTAGGAGTCACTATTTCAGGTGACAGGATAAATATAGTATTAATGGCACTATACTGGAAACTACTGAGGAGGAAATGGATCTAGGAGTCACTATTTCAGGTGACAGGATAAATATAGTATTAATGGCAGTATACTGGAAACAACTGAGGAGGAAAGGGATCTAGTAGTCACTATTTCAGGTGACATAAAGGATAAATATAGTATTAATGGCACTATACTGAGAACTACTGAGGAGGAAAGGGATCTAGGTGTCACTATTTCAGGTGACATAAAGGATAAATATAATATTAATGGCACTATACTGGAAACTACTGAGGAGGAAAGGGATCTAGGAGTCACTATTTCAGGTGACAAAGGATAAATATAGTATTAATGGCACTATACTGGGAACTAGAGCAGGAAAGGGATCTAGGAGTCACTATTTCAGGTGACATAAAAGGATAAATATAGTATTAATGGCACTATACTGGGAACTACTGAGGAGGAAAGGGATCTAGGAGTCACTATTTCAGGTGATATAAAGGATACATGTAGTATTAATGGCACTATACTGGAACTACTGAGGAGGAAATGGATCTAGGAGTCACTATCTCGGGTGACATAAAGGATAAATATAGTATTAATGGCGCTATACTAGAAACTACTGAGGAGGAAAAGGATCTAGGAGTCACTATTTCAGGTGACATAAAGGATAAATATAGTATTAATGGCACTATACTGGAAACTACTGAGGAGGAAAGGGATCTAGGAGTCAATATCTCAGGTGACATAAAGGATAAATATAGTATTAATGGCGCTATACTAGAAACTACTGAGGAGGAAAGGGATCTAGAAGTCACTATCTCAGGTGACATAAAGGATAAATATAGTATTAATGACACTATACTGGAAACTACTGAGGAGGAAAGAGATCTAGGAGTCACTATTTCAGGTGACATAAAGGATAAATATAGTATTAATGGCACTATACTGGAAACTACTGAAGAGGAAAGGGATCTAGGAGTTACTATTTCAGGTGACATAAAGGATAAATATAGTATTAATGGCACTATACTAGAAACTACTGAGGAGGAAAGGGATCTAGGAGTCACTATCTCAGGTGACATAAAGGATAAATATAGTATTAATGGCACTATACTGGGAACTACTGAGGAGGAAAGGGATCTAGGAGTCACTATTTCAGGTGACATAAAGGATAAATATAGTATTAATGGCACTATACTGGAAACTACTGAGGAGGAAAGGGATCTAGGAGTCACTGTTTTAGGTGACATAAAGGATAAATATAGTATTAATGGCACTATACTGAGAACTACTGAGGAGGAAAGGGATCTAGGTGTCACTATTTCAAGTGACAAAAAGGATAAATATAGTATTAATGGCACTATACTGGAAAATACTGAGGAGGAAAGGGATCTAGGAGTCACTATTTCAGGTGACAGGATAAATATAGTATTAATGGCAGTATACTGGAAACAACTGAGGAGGAAAGGGATCTAGTAGTCACTATTTCAGGTGACAAAGGATAAATATAGTATTAATGACACTATACTGGAAACTACTGAGGAGGAAAGAGATCTAGGAGTCACTATTTCAGGTGACAGGATAAATATAGTATTAATGGCACTATACTGGGAACTAGAGGAGGAAAGGGATCTAGGAGTCACTATTTCAGGTGACATAAAAGGATAAATATAGCATTAATGGCACTATACTGGGAACTACTGAGGAGGAAAGGGATCTAGGAGTCACTATTTCAGGTGACATAAAGGATAAATCTAGTGTTAATGGCACTATACTGGGAACTACTGAGGAGGAAAGGGATCTAGGAGTCACTATTTCAGGTGACAAAGGACAAATATAGCATTAATGGCACTATACTGGAAACTACTGAGGAGGAAAGGGATCTAGGAGTCACTATTTCAGGTGACAAAGGATAAATATAGTATTAATGGTGCTATACTGGGAACTACTGAGGAGGAAAGGGATCTAGGAGTCACTATCTCGGGTGACATAAAGGATAAATATAGTATTAATGACACTATACTGGAAACTACTGAGGAGGAAAGAGATCTAGGAGTCACTATTTCAGGTGACATAAAGGATAAATATATTATTAATGGCACTATACTGGAAACTACTGAGGAAAGGGATCTAGGAGTCACTATCTCAGGTGACATAAAGGATAAATATATAGTATTAATGGCACTATACTGGAAAATACTGGGGAGGAAAGGGATCTAGGAGTCACTATCTCAGGTGACAAAGGATAAATATAGTATTAATGGCACTATACTGGGAACTACTGAGGAGGAAAGGGATCTAGGAGTCACTATATCAGGTGACATAAAGGATAAATATAGTATTAATGGCTCTATACTGGGAACTATTGAGGAGGAAAGGGATCTAGGAGTCACTATTTCAGGTGACATAAAGGATAAATTTAGTATTAATGGCACTATACTGGGAACTACTGAGGAGGAAAGGGATCTAGGAGTCTCTATTTCAGGTGATAAAATGGATAAATAGAGTATTAATGGCACTATACTGGAAAATACTGAGGAGGAAAGGGATCTAGGAGTCACTATTTCAGGTGACAGGATAAATATAGTATTAATGGCACTATACTGGAAACTACTGAGGAGGAAAGGGATCTAGGAGTCACTATTTCAGGTGACATAAAGGATAAATATAGTATTAATGGCGCTATACTAGAAACTACTGAAGAGGAAAGGGATCTAGGAGTCACTATCTCAGGTGACAGGATAAATATAGTATTAATGACACTATACTGGAAACTACTGAGGAGGAAAGAGATCTAGGAGTCACTATTTCAGGTGACAAAGGATAAATATAGTATTAATGGCACTATACTGGGAACTAGAGGAGGAAAGGGATCTAGGAGTCACTATTTCAGGTGACATAAAAGGATAAATATAGTATTAATGGCACTATACTGGAAACTACTGAGGAGGAAAGGGATCTAGGAGTCACTATTTCAGGTGACAAAGGACAAATATAGCATTAATGGCACTATACTGGAAACTACTGAGGAGGAAAGGGATCTAGGAGTCACTATTTCAGGTGACATAAAGGATAAATATAGTATTAATGGTGCTATACTGGGAACTACTGAGGAGGAAAGGGATCTAGGAGTCACTATCTCGGGTGACATAAAGGATAAATATAGTATTAATGACACTATACTGGAAACTACTGAGGAGGAAAGAGATCTAGGAGTCACTATTTCAGGTGACATAAAGGATAAATATAGTATTAATGGCACTATACTGGAAAATACTGAGGAGGAAAGGGATCTAGGAGTCACTATCTCAGGTGTCATAAAGGATAAATATATAGTATTAATGGCACTATACTGGAAAATACTTGGGAGGAAAGGGATCTAGGAGTCACTATCTCAGGTGACATAAAGGATAAATATATAGTATTAATGGCACTATACTGGGAACTACTGAGGAGGAAAGGGATCTAGGAGTCACTATATCAGGTGACATAAAGGATAAATATAGTATTAATGGCTCTATACTGGGAACTATTGAGGAGGAAAGGGATCTAGGAGTCACTAATTCAGGTGACATAAAGGATAAATATAGTATTAATGGCACTATACTGGGAACTACTGAGGAGGAAAGGGATCTAGGAGTCACTATTTCAGGTGACATAAAGGATAAATATAGCATTAATGGCACTATACTGGGAACTACTGAGGAGGAAAGGGATCTAGGAGTCACTATATCAGGTGACATAAAGGATAAATATAGCATTAATGGCTCTATACTGGGGACTACTGAGGAGGAAAGGGATCTAAGAGTCACTATTTCAGGTGACATAAAGGATAAATATAGTATTAATGGCACTATACTGGGGACTACTGAGGAGGAAAGGGATCTAGGAGTCACTATTTCAGGTGACATAAAGGATAAATATAGTATTAATGGCGCTATACTAGAAACTACTGAGGTGGAAAGGGATCTAGGAGTCACTATCTCAGGTGACAAAGGATAAATATAGTATTAATGGCACTATACTGGGAACTACTGAGGAGGAAAGGGATCTAGGAGTCACTATTTCAGGTGACATAAAGGATAAATCTAGTGTTAATGGCACTATACTGGGAACTACTGAGGAGGAAAGGGATCTAGGAGTCACTATTTCAGGTGACAAAGGACAAATATAGCATTAATGGCAATATACTGGAAACTACTGAGGAGGAAAAGGATCTAGGAGTCACTATTTCAGGTGATATAAAGGATACATGTAGTATTAATGGCACTATACTGGAACTACTGAGGAGGAAAGGGATCTAGGAGTCACTATCTCAGGTGTCATAAAGGATAAATATATAGTATTAATGGCACTATACTGGAAAATACTTGGGAGGAAAGGGATCTAGGAGTCACTATCTCAGGTGACATAAAGGATAAATATATAGTATTAATGGCACTATACTGGGAACTACTGAGGAGGAAAGGGATCTAGGAGTCACTATATCAGGTGACATAAAGGATAAATATAGTATTAATGGCTCTATACTGGGAACTATTGAGGAGGAAAGGGATCTAGGAGTCACTATTTCAGGTGACAAAGGATAAATATAGTATTAATGGCACTATACTGGAAACAACTGAGGAGGAAAGGGATCTAAGAGTCACTATTTCAGGTGACATAAAGGATAAATATAGTATTAATGGCTCTATACTGGGAACTATTGAGGAGGAAAGGGATCTAGGAGTCACTATTTCAGGTGACATAAAGGATAAATATAGTATTAATGGCACTATACTGGAAACTACTGAGGAGGAAAGGGATCTAGGAGTCACTGTTTCAGGTGACAGGATAAATATAGTATTAATGGCACTATACTGGAAACTACTGAGGAAGAAATGGATCTAGGAGTCACTATTTCAGGTGACAGGATAAATATAGTATTAATGGCAGTATACTGGAAACAACTGAGGAGGAAAGGGATCTAGGAGTCACTATTTCAGGTGACAAAGGATAAATATAGTATTAATGGCGCTATACTAGAAACTACTGAGGAGGAAAGGGATCTAGGAGTCACTATATCAGGTGACAAAGGATAAATATAGTATTAATGGCACTATACTGGAAACTACTGAGGAGGAAAGGGATCTAAGAGTCACTATTTCAGGTGACATAAAGGATAAATATAGTATTAATGGCACTATACTGGAAACTACTGAGGAGGAAAGGGATCTAGGAGTCACTATTTCAGGTGACATAAAGGATAAATATAGTATTAATGGCGCTATACTAGAAACTACTGAGGAGGAAAGGGATCTAGGAGTCACTATCTCAGGTGACATAAAGGATAAATATAGTATTAATGACACTATACTGGAAACTACTGAGGAGGAAAGGGATCTAGGAGTCACTATTTCAGGTGATATAAAAGGATACATGTCGTATTAATGGCACTATACTGGAACTACTGAGGAGGAAAGGGATCTAGGAGTCACTATCTCAGGTGACATAAAGGATAAATATAGTATTAATGGCAATATAGTAGAAACTACTGAGGAGGAAAGGGATCTAGGAGTCACTATCTCAGGTGACAAAGGATAAATATAGTATTAATGGCGCTATACTAGAAACTACTGAGGAGGAAAGGGATCTAAGAGTCTCTATTTCAGGTGACATAAAGGATTAATATAGTATTAATGGCACTATACTGAGAACTACTGAGGAGGAAAGGGATCTAGGAGTCACTATTTCAGGTGACATAAAGGATAAATATAGTATTAATGGCACTATACTGGAAACTACTGAGGAGGAAAGGGATCTAGGAGTCACTATTTCAGGTGATATAAAGGATAAATATAGTATTAATGGCACTATACTGGGGACTACTGAGGAGGAAAGGGATCTAGGAGTCACTATTTCAGGTGACAAAAAGGATAAATATAGTATTAATGGCACTATACTGGAAACTATTGAGGAGGAAAGAGATCTAGGAGTCACTCTTTCAGGTGACAGGATAAATATAGTATTAATGGCACTATACTGGGAACTACTGAGGAGGAAAGGGATCTAGGAGTCACTATCTCAGGTGACAAAGGATAAATATAGTATTAATGGCACTATACTGGGAACTACTGAGGAGGAAAGGGATCTAGGAGTCACTATATCAGGTGACATAAAGGATAAATATAGTATTAATGGCTCTATACTGGGAACTATTGAGGAGGAAAGGGATCTAGGAGTCACTATTTCAGGTGACATAAAGGATAAATATAGTATTAATGGCACTATACTGGGAACTACTGAGGAGGAAAGGGATCTAGGAGTCTCTATTTCAGGTGATAAAATGGATAAATAGAGTATTAATGGCACTATACTGGAAAATACTGAGGAGGAAAGGGATCTAGGAGTCACTATTTCAGGTGACAGGATAAATATAGTATTAATGGCACTATACTGGAAACTACTGAGGAGGAAAGGGATCTAGGAGTCACTATTTCAGGTGACATAAAGGATAAATATAGTATTAATGGCGCTATACTAGAAACTACTGAAGAGGAAAGGGATCTAGGAGTCACTATCTCAGGTGACAGGATAAATATAGTATTAATGACACTATACTGGAAACTACTGAGGAGGAAAGAGATCTAGGAGTCACTATTTCAGGTGACAAAGGATAAATATAGTATTAATGGCACTATACTGGGAACTAGAGGAGGAAAGGGATCTAGGAGTCACTATTTCAGGTGACATAAAAGGATAAATATAGTATTAATGGCACTATACTGGAAACTACTGAGGAGGAAAGGGATCTAGGAGTCACTATTTCAGGTGACAAAGGACAAATATAGCATTAATGGCACTATACTGGAAACTACTGAGGAGGAAAGGGATCTAGGAGTCACTATTTCAGGTGACATAAAGGATAAATATAGTATTAATGGTGCTATACTGGGAACTACTGAGGAGGAAAGGGATCTAGGAGTCACTATCTCGGGTGACATAAAGGATAAATATAGTATTAATGACACTATACTGGAAACTACTGAGGAGGAAAGAGATCTAGGAGTCACTATTTCAGGTGACATAAAGGATAAATATAGTATTAATGGCACTATACTGGAAAATACTGAGGAGGAAAGGGATCTAGGAGTCACTATCTCAGGTGTCATAAAGGATAAATATATAGTATTAATGGCACTATACTGGAAAATACTTGGGAGGAAAGGGATCTAGGAGTCACTATCTCAGGTGACATAAAGGATAAATATATAGTATTAATGGCACTATACTGGGAACTACTGAGGAGGAAAGGGATCTAGGAGTCACTATATCAGGTGACATAAAGGATAAATATAGTATTAATGGCTCTATACTGGGAACTATTGAGGAGGAAAGGGATCTAGGAGTCACTATTTCAGGTGACATAAAGGATAAATATAGTATTAATGGCACTATACTGGGAACTACTGAGGAGGAAAGGGATCTAGGAGTCACTATTTCAGGTGACAAAGGATAAATATAGCATTAATGGCACTATACTGGGAACTACTGAGGAGGAAAGGGATCTAGGAGTCACTATATCAGGTGACATAAAGGATAAATATAGCATTAATGGCTCTATACTGGGGACTACTGAGGAGGAAAGGGATCTAAGAGTCACTATTTCAGGTGACATAAAGGATAAATATAGTATTAATGGCACTATACTGGGGACTACTGAGGAGGAAAGGGATCTAGGAGTCACTATTTCAGGTGACATAAAGGATAAATATAGTATTAATGGCGCTATACTAGAAACTACTGAGGTGGAAAGGGATCTAGGAGTCACTATCTAAGGTGACAAAGGATAAATATAGTATTAATGGCACTATACTGGGAACTACTGAGGAGGAAAGGGATCTAGGAGTCACTATTTCAGGTGACATAAAGGATAAATCTAGTGTTAATGGCACTATACTGGGAACTACTGAGGAGGAAAGGGATCTAGGAGTCACTATTTCAGGTGACAAAGGACAAATATAGCATTAATGGCAATATACTGGAAACTACTGAGGATGAAAAGGATCTAGGAGTCACTATTTCAGGTGATATAAAGGATACATGTAGTATTAATGGCACTATACTGGAACTACTGAGGAGGAAAGGGATCTAGGAGTCACTATCTCAGGTGTCATAAAGGATAAATATATAGTATTAATGGCACTATACTGGAAAATACTTGGGAGGAAAGGGATCTAGGAGTCACTATCTCAGGTGACATAAAGGATAAATATATAGTATTAATGGCACTATACTGGGAACTACTGAGGAGGAAAGGGATCTAGGAGTCACTATATCAGGTGACATAAAGGATAAATATAGTATTAATGGCTCTATACTGGGAACTATTGAGGAGGAAAGGGATCTAGGAGTCACTATTTCAGGTGACAAAGGATAAATATAGTATTAATGGCACTATACTGGAAACAACTGAGGAGGAAAGGGATCTAAGAGTCACTATTTCAGGTGACATAAAGGATAAATATAGTATTAATGGCTCTATACTGGGAACTATTGAGGAGGAAAGGGATCTAGGAGTCACTATTTCAGGTGACATAAAGGATAAATATAGTATTAATGGCACTATACTGGAAACTACTGAGGAGGAAAGGGATCTAGGAGTCACTGTTTCAGGTGACAGGATAAATATAGTATTAATGGCACTATACTGGAAACTACTGAGGAAGAAATGGATCTAGGAGTCACTATTTCAGGTGACAGGATAAATATAGTATTAATGGCAGTATACTGGAAACAACTGAGGAGGAAAGGGATCTAGGAGTCACTATTTCAGGTGACATAAAGGATAAATATAGTATTAATGGCGCTATACTAGAAACTACTGAGGAGGAAAGGGATCTAGGAGTCACTATATCAGGTGACATAAAGGATAAATATAGTATTAATGGCACTATACTGGAAACTACTGAGGAGGAAAGGGATCTAAGAGTCACTATTTCAGGTGACATAAAGGATAAATATAGTATTAATGGCACTATACTGGAAACTACTGAGGAGGAAAGGGATCTAGGAGTCACTATTTCAGGTGACAAAGGATAAATATATCATTAATGGCTCTATACTGGGGACTACTGAGGAGGAAAGGGATCTAGGAGTCACTATTTCAGGTGACATAAAGGATAAATATAGTATTAATGGCGCTATACTGGAAACTACTGAGGAGGAAAGGGATCTAGGAGTCACTATTTCAGGTGACATAAAGGATAAATATAGTATTAATGGCGCTATACTAGAAACTACTGAGGAGGAAAGGGATCTAGGAGTCACTATCTCAGGTGACATAAAGGATAAATATAGTATTAATGACACTATACTGGAAACTACTGAGGAGGAAAGGGATCTAGGAGTCACTATTTCAGGTGATATAAAGGATACATGTAGTATTAATGGCACTATACTGGAACTACTGAGGAGGAAAGGGATCTAGGAGTCACTATCTCAGGTGACATAAAGGATAAATATAGTATTAATGGCACTATAATAGAAACTACTGAGGAGGAAAGGGATCTAGGAGTCACTATCTCAGGTGACAAAGGATAAATATAGTATTAATGGCGCTATACTAGAAACTACTGAGGAGGAAAGGGATCTAAGAGTCACTATTTCAGGTGACATAAAGGATTAATATAGTATTAATGGCACTATACTGAGAACTACTGAGGAGGAAAGGGATCTAGGAGTCACTATTTCAGGTGACATAAAGGATAAATATAGTATTAATGGCACTATACTGGAAACTACTGAGGAGGAAAGGGATCTAGGAGTCACTATTTCAGGTGATATAAAGGATAAATATAGTATTAATGGCACTATACTGGGGACTACTGAGGAGGAAAGGGATCTAGGAGTCACTATTTCAGGTGACAAAAAGGATAAATATAGTATTAATGGCACTATACTGGAAACTATTGAGGAGGAAAGAGATCTAGGAGTCACTCTTTCAGGTGACAGGATAAATATAGTATTAATGGCACTATACTGGAAACAACTGAGGAGGAAAGGGATCTAGGAGTCACTATTTCAGGTGACATAAAGGATAAATATAGTATTAATGGCACTATACTGAGAACTAGAGGAGGAAAAGGATTTAGGAGTCACTATTTCAGGTGACATAAAAGGATAAATATAGTATTAATGGCACTATACTGGGAACTACTGAGGAGGAAAGGGATCTAGGAATCACTATTTCAGGTGATATAAAGGATACATGTAGTATTAATGGCACTATACTGGAACTACTGAGGAGGAAAGGGATCTAGGAGTCACTATCTCGGGTGACATAAAGGATAAAAATAGTATTAATGGCGCTATACTAGAAACTACTGAGGAGGAAAAGGATCTAGGAGTCACTATTTCAGGTGACATAAAGGATAAATATAGTATTAATGGCACTATACTGGAAACTACTGAGGAGGAAAGGGATCTAGGAGTCACTATTTCAGGTGACATAAAGGATAAATATAGTATTAATGCCACTATACTGGAAACTACTGAGGAGGAAAGGGATCTAGGAGTCACTATTTCAGGTGACATAAAGGATAAATATATAGTATTAATGGCACTATACTGGGAACTACTGAGGAGGAAAGGGATCTAGGAGTCACTATTTCAGGTGACAAAGGATAAATATAGTATTAGTGGCACTATACTGGGAACTTCTGAGGAGGAAAGGGATCTAGGAGTCACTATATCAGGTGACAAAGGATAAATATAGTATTAATGGCACTATACTGGAAACTACTAAGGAGGAAAGGGATCTAAGAGTCACTATTTCAGGTGACATAAAGGATAAATATAGTATTAATGGCACTATACTGAGAACTACTGAGGAGGAAAGGGATCTAGGTGTCACTATTTCAGGTGACATAAAGGATAAATATAGTATTAATGACACTATACTGGAAACTACTGAGGAGGAAAGGGATCTAGGAGTCACTATTTCAGGTGACAAAAAGGATAAATATAGTATTAATGGCACTATACTGGAAAATACTGAGGAGGAAAGGGATCTAGGAGTCACTATTTCAGGTGACAGGGATAAATATAGTATTAATGGCACTATACTGGGAACTACTGAGGAGGAAAGGGATCTAGGAGTCACTATTTCAGGTGACATAAAGGATAAATATAGTATTAATGGCACTATACTAGGAACTAGAGGAGGAAAGGGATCTAGGAGTCACTATTTCAGGTGACATAAAAGGATAAATATAGTATTAATGGCACTATACTGGGAACTACTGAGGAGGAAAGGGATCTAGGAGTCACTATTTCAGGTGACATAAAGGATAAATCTAGTGTTAATGGCACTATACTGGGAACTACTGAGGAGGAAAGGGATCTAGGAGTCACTATTTCAGGTGACAAAGGACAAATATAGCATTAATGGCACTATACTGGAAACTACTGAGGAGGAAAGGGATCTAGGAGTCACTATCTCAGGTGACATAAAGGATAAATATAGTATTAATGGCACTATACTGGGAACTACTGAGGAGGAAAGGGATCTAGGAGTCACTATCTCAGGTGACATAAAGGATAAATATAGTATTAATGGCACTATACTGGAAACTACTGAGGAGGAAAGGGATCTAGGAGTCACTATATCAGGTGACATGCAGGAAAAATATAGTATTAATGGCACTATACTGGAAACTACTGAGGAGGAAAGGGATCTAGGAGTCACTATCTCAGGTGACATAAAGGATAAATATAGTATTAATGGCACTATACTGGAAACTACTGAGGAGGAAAGGGATCTAGGAGTCACTATCTCAGGTGACATAAAGGATAAATATAGTATTAATGGCACTATACTGGAAACTACTGAGGAGGAAAGGGATCTAGGAGTCACTATTTCAGGTGACATAAAGGATAAATATAGTATTAATGGCACTATACTGGAAACTACTGAGGAGGAAAGGGATCTAGGAGTCACTATCTCAGGTGACATACAGAATAAATATAGTATTAATGGCACTATACTGGAAACTACTGAGGAGGAAAGGGATCTAGGAGTCACTATTTCAGGTGACATACAGGAAAAATATAGTATTAATGGCACTATACTGGAAA
The DNA here is from genome assembly GCF_028390025.1 of Pseudophryne corroboree. Classification (NCBI taxonomy): domain Eukaryota; kingdom Metazoa; phylum Chordata; class Amphibia; order Anura; family Myobatrachidae; genus Pseudophryne; species Pseudophryne corroboree. The sequence continues at coordinate 2,092,603 of NC_086454.1, forward strand.
CTACTGAGGAGGAAAGGGATCTAGGAGTCACTATTTCAGGTGTCATAAAGGATAAATATAGTATTAATGGCGCTATACGGGAAACTACTGAGGAGGAAAGGGATCTAGGAGTCACTATTTCAGGTGACATAAGGGATAAATATAGTATTAATGGCACTATACTGGAAACTACTGAGGAGGAAAGGGATCTAGGAGTCACTATCTCAGGTGACATAAAGGATAAATATAGCATTAATGGCACTATACTGGGAACTACTGAGGAGGAAAGAGATCTAGGAGTCACTATCTCAGGTGACATAAAGGATAAATATAGTATTAATGGCACTATACTGGAAACTACTGAGGAGGAAAGGGATCTAGGAGTCACTATTTCAGGTGACAAAGGATAAATATAGTATTAATGGCACTATACTGAAAACTACTGAGGAGGAAAGGGATCTAGGAGTCCCTATCTCAGGTGACATAAAGGATAAATATAGTATTAATGGCGCTATACTGGGAACTACTGAGGAGGAAAGGGATCTAGGAGTCACTATTTCAGGTGACATACAGGAAAAATATAGTATTAATGGCACTATACTAGAAACTATTGAGGAGGAAAGGGATCTAGGAGTCACTGTTTCAGGTGACATAAAGGATAAATATAGTATTAATGGCACTATACTGAGAACTACTGAGGAGGAAAGGGATCTAGGAGTCACTATTTCAGGTGACATAAGGGATAAATATAGTATTAATGGCACTATACTGGAAACTACTGAGGAGGAAAGGGATCTAGGAGTCACTATCTCAGGTGACATAAAGGATAAATATAGTATTAATGGCACTATACTGGAAACTACTGAGGAGGAAAGGGATCTAGGAGTCACTATTTCAGGTGACATAAAGGATAAATAATAAGAATTTACTTACCGATAATTCTATTTCTCATAGTCCGTAGTGGATGCTGGGGACTCCGTAAGGACCATGGGGAATAGCGGCTCCGCAGGAGACTGGGCACATCTAAAGAAAGCTTTAGGACTATCTGGTGTGCACTGGCTCCTCCCCCTATGACCCTCCTCCAAGCCTCAGTTAGGATACTGTGCCCGGACGAGCGTACACAATAAGGAAGGATTTTGAATCCCGGGTAAGACTCATACCAGCCACACCAATCACACCGTATAACCTGTGATCTGAACCCAGTTAACAGCATGATAACAGAGGAGCCTCTGAAAGATGGCTCACAACAATAATAACCCGATTTTTGTAACAATAACTATGTACAAGTATTTCAGACAATCCGCACTTGGGATGGGCGCCCAGCATCCACTACGGACTATGAGAAATAGAATTATCGGTAAGTAAATTCTTATTTTCTCTAACGTCCTAAGTGGATGCTGGGGACTCCGTAAGGACCATGGGGATTATACCAAAGCTCCCAAACGGGCGGGAGAGTGCGGATGACTCTGCAGCACCGAATGAGAGAACTCCAGGTCCTCCTCAGCCAGGATATCAATTTTGTATAATTTTACAAACGTATTTGCTCCTGACAAAGTAGCTGCTCGGCAAAGTTGTAAAGCCGAGACCCCTCGGGCAGCCGCCCAAGATGAGCCCACCTTCCTTGTGGAGTGGGCATTTACAGATTTTTGGCTGTGGCAGGCCTGCCACAGAATGTGCAAGCTGAATTGTACTACAAATCCAACGAGCAATAGTCTGCTTAGAAGCAGGAGCACCCAGCTTGTTGGGTGCATACAGGCAGGGCCGGCGCTACCACTAGGCAGCTTTAGGCAGCTGCCTATGGGCGGCGACCACTGGAGGGCGGCACTGCACACTGAATGAATCAGAGAACGCTATCTTTATCACCCTGCCCAGTGCCGGCGCTACCCGCTCAGCAAGGTCTGCAAAGCAGGGAGGCGCTGGTCCAGAGAGGCGCTCTCCCCGCTCTGCAGACTTGCTGATGCGCAGTGTTGTCACACTGACAGGCAGCAGCAGCGCCGGCAGCCGCTCTTCAGTGTGGAGATTTGCTGTGTCAGGACCCTTCCCTCTCCTCCTTGCTCCTCCCATTGCACGTCGAGCTGGAGACAGACAGCAGCGTCCCTATCCTCCCCTGTTCCCGCCCCCTGACTCTGAAGACACAGACAGCAGTCTTCAGACCCACCCCCTCTCCCCTCCGTGGATTCATTCACCAAAACACAGGAAGTCACGTGGTGCACTTTCCTGTGTGCACTGTGCAGTGGTGGAGGAGCCTGCACAAGAGTACGAGGAGCAGCCACACACCACAGGGCTGCACACAGAGGAGGCTCAGGTACAATTTGCTGCAGATGAGAGGTGGGGAGGGGAAGAAAAACTGTCATGTTAATGTGTGCTGGCTGGAGAGGGGGGGTTTCATATTAATATGTGCTGGCTGGAGAGGGGGGGTTTCATATTAATTTCTCTGACGTCCTAAGTGGATGCTGGGGACTCCGTCAGGACCATGGGGATTAGCGGCTCCGAAGGAGACAGGGCACAAAAGTAAAAGCTTTAGGATCAGGTGGTGTGCACTGGCTCCTCCCCCTATGACCCTCCTCCAAGCCTCAGTTAGATTTTTGTGCCCGGCCGAGAAGGGTGCAATCTAGGTGGCTCTCCTAAAGAGCTGCTTAGAGTAAAAGTTTGTTAGGTTTTTTATTTTCAGTGAGTCCTGCTGGCAACAGGCTCACTGCTACGAGGGACTTAGGGGAGAGAAGTGAACTCACCTGCGTGCAGGATGGATTGGCTTCTTAGGCTACTGGACACCATTAGCTCCAGAGGGAGTCGGAACACAGGTCTCACCCTGGGGTTCGTCCCGGAGCCGCGCCGCCGACCTCCCTTGCAGATGCCGAAAAGTGAAGGTCCAGAAACGGCGGCAGAAGACTCTTCAGTCTTCATAAGGTAGCGCACAGCACTGCAGCTGTGCGCCATTGTTGTCAGCACACTTCATAGCAGCGGTCACTGAGGGTGCAGGGCGCTGGGGGGGGGGCGCCCTGGGCAGCAATGATAGTACCTTATTCTGGCTAAAAATACATCACATATAGCCCCTGGGGGCTATATGGATGTATTTAACCCCTGCCAGGTCTCAGAAAAACGGGAGAAGAAGCCCGCTGAAAAGGGGGCGGGGCCTATTCTCCTCAGCACACAGCGCCATTTTCCCTCACAGAAATGCTGGTGGGAAGGCTCCCAGGCTCTCCCCTGCACTGCACTACAGAAACAGGGTTAAAACAGAGAGGGGGGGCACTTATTTGGCGATATGTATATATATATTAAAATGCTATAAGGGAAAAACACTTATATAAAGGTTGTCCCTGTATAATTATAGCGTTTTTGGTGTGTGCTGGCAAACTCTCCCTCTGTCTCCCCAAAGGGCTAGTGGGGTCCTGTCCTCTATCAGAGCATTCCCTGTGTGTGTGCTGTGTGTCGGTACGTGTGTGTCGACATGTATGAGGACGATGTTGGTGAGGAGGCGGAGCAATTGCCTGAAATGGTGATGTCACTCTCTAGGGAGTCGACACCGGAATGGATGGCTTATTTAAGGAATTACGTGATAATGTCAACACGCTGCAAGGTCGGTTGACGACATGAGACGGCTGGCAAACAAATTAGTACCTGTCCAGGCGTCTCAAACACCGTCAGGGGCTGTAAAACGCTCATTTACCGGACACTGACTTCAGTGTCGACGGTGAAGAAACAAACGTATTTTCCTTTAGGGCCACACGTTACATGTTAAGGGCAATGAAGGAGGTGTTACATATTTCTGATACTACAAGTACCACAAGAAGGGTATTATGTGGGGTGTGAAAAAACTACCTGTAGTTTTTCCTGAATCAGATAAATTAAATGAAGTGTGTGATGATGCGTGGGTTTCCCCCGATAGAAAATTATTGGCGGTATACCCTTTCCCGCCAAGGAGGCGTTGGGAAACACCCTTTAGGGTGGATAAGGCGCTCACACGCTTATCAAAACAAGTGGCGGTACCGTCTCCAGATAGGGCCGCCCTCAAGGAGCCAGCTGAGAGGCTGGAAAATATCCTTAAAAGGTATATACACACATACTGGTGTTATACTGCGACCAGCGATCGCCTCAGCCTGGATGTGCAGCGCTGGGGTGGCTTGGTCGGATTCCCTGACTGAAAATATTGATACCCTTGACAGGGACAGTATTTTATTGACTATAGAGCATTTAAAGGATGCATTTCTATATATGCGAGAAGTGCGATGTCCATATCTGCCAGAAGATGTTTATGGACACGACAGTGGTCAGGTGATGCAGATTCCAAACGGCACATGGAAGTATTGCCGTATAAAGGGGAGGAGTTATTTGGGGTCGGTCCATCGGACCTGGTGGCCTCGGCAACAGCTGGAAAATCCACCTTTTTTACCCCAAATCACATCTCAGCAGAAAAAGACACCGTCTTTTCAGCCTCAGTCCTTTCGTCCCCATAAGGGCAAGCGGGCAAAAGGCCAGCCATATCTGCCCAGGGATAGAGGAAAGGGAAGAAGACTGCAGCAGGCAGCCCATTCCCAGGAACAGAAGCCCTCCACAGCTTCTGCCAAGTCCTCAGCATGACGCTGGGGCCGTACAAGCGGACTCAAGTGCGGTGGGGGGTCGTCTCAAGAGTTTCAGCGCGTAGTGGGCTCACTCGCAAGTGGACCCCTGGATCCTACAAGTAGTATCCCAGGGGTACAGACTGGAGATTCGAGACGTCTCCCCCTCGCAGGCTCCTGATGTCTGCTTTACCAACGTCTTCCTCCGACAGGGAGGCAGTATTGGAAACAATTCACAAGCTGTATTCCCAGCAGGTGATAATCAAAGTACCCCTCCTACAACAAGGAAAGGGGTATTATTCCACACTATATTGTGGTACTGAAGCCAGACGGCTCGGTGAGACCTATTCTAAATGGGAAATCTTTGAACACTTACATACAAAGGTTCAAATCAAGATGGAGTCACTCAGAGCAGTGATAGCGAACCAGGAAGAAGGGGACTATATGGTGTCCCTGGACATCAAGGATGCTTACCTCCATGTCCCAAATTGCCCTTCTCACCAAGGGTACCTCAGGTTCGTGGTACGGAACTGTCACTATCAGTTTCAGACGCTGCCGTTTGGATTGTCCACGGCACCCCGGGTCTTTACCAAAGTAATGGCCGAAATGATGATTCTTCTTCAAAGAAAAGGCGTCTTAATTATCCCTTACTTGGACGATCTCCTGATAAGGGCAAGGTCCAGAGAACAGTTGGAAGTCGGAGTAGCACTATCTCAAGTAGTTCTACGACAGCACGGGTGGATTCTAAATATCCAAAATCGCAGCCGTTTCCGACGACACGTCTGCTGTTCCTAGGGATGGTTCTGGACACAGTCCAGAAAAAGGTGTTTCTCCCGGAGGAGAAAGCCAGGGAGTTATCCGAGCTAGTCAGGAACCTCCTAAAACCAGGAAAAGTGTCAGTGCATCATTGCACAAGAGTCCTGGGAAAAATGGTGGCTTATTACGAAGCGATTCCATTCGGCAGATTCCACGCAAGAACTTTTCAGTGGGATCTGCTGGACAAATGGTCCGGATCGCATTTTCAGATGCATCAGCGGATAACCCTATCTCCAAGGACAAGGGTGTCTCTCCTGTGGTGGTTACAGAGTGCTCATCTTCTAGAGGGCCGCAGATTCGGCATTCAGGATTGGATGCTGGTGACCACGGAGGCCAGCCTGAGAGGCTGGGGAGCAGTCACACAGGGAAAAAATTTCCAGGGAGTGTGATCAAGTCTGGAGATTTTTCTCCACATAAATATACTGGAGCTAAGAGCAATTTACAATGCTCTAAGCTTAGCAAGACCTCTGCTTCAAGGTCAGCCGGTATTGATCCAGTGGGACAACATCACGGCAGTCGCCCACGTAAACAGACAGGGCGGCACAAGAAGCAGGAGGGCAATGGCAGAAACTGCAAGGATTTTTCGCTGGGCGGAAAATCATGTGATAGCACTGTCAGCAGTGTTCATTCCGGGAGTGGACAACTGGGAAGCAGACTTCCTCAGCAGGCACAACCTCCACCCGGGAGAGTGGGGACTTCATCGGGAAGTCTTCCACATGATTGTGCACCGTTGGAAAAGACCAAAGGTGGACATGATGGCGTCCCGCCTGAACAGAAAACTGGACAAGTATTGCGCCAGGTCAAAAGACCCTCAGGCAATAGCTGTGGACGTTCTGGTAACACCGTGGGTGTACCAGTCGGTGTATGTCTTCCCTCCTCTGCTTCTCATACCCAAGGTTTTGAGAATTACAAGACGTAGAGGAGTAAGAACTATACTCGTGGCTCCGGATTGGCCAAGAAGGACTTGGTACCCGGAACTTCAAGAGATGCTCACAGAGGACTCATGGCCTCTGCCGCTAAGAAGGGACTTGCTTCAGCAAGTACCATGTCTGTTCCAAGACTTACCGCGGCTGCGTTTGACGGCATGGCGGTTGAACGCCGGATCCTAAGGGAAAAAGGCATTCCGGAAGAGGTCATTCCTACCCTGGTCAAAGCCAGGAAGGAGGTGACCGCACAACATTATCACCACATGTGGCGAAAATATGTTGCGTGGTGTGAGGCCAGGAAGGCCCCATGAAGAAATTTCAACTCGGTCGTTTCCTGCTTTTCCTGCAAACAGGAGTGTCTATGGGCCTCAAATTGGGGTCCATTAAGGTTCAAATTTCGGCCCTGTCGATTTTCTTCCAGAAAGAATTGGATTCAGTTCCTGAAGTCCAGAAGTTTGTCAAGGGAGTACTGCATATACAACCCCCTTTTGTGCCTCCAGTGGCACTGTGGGATCTCAACGTAGTTCTGGGATTCCTAAAATCACATTGGTTTAAACCGCTCAAATCTGTGGATTTGAAATATCTCACAGGGAAAGTGACCATGCTGTTGGCCCTGGCCTCGGCCAGGCGAGTGTCAGAATTGGCGGCGTTTGTCTCAAAAAAGCCCATATCTGATTGTCCATTCGGACAGGGCAGAGCTGCGGACTCATCCCCAGTTTCTCCCTAAGGTGGTGTCAGTGTTTCACCCGAACCAGCTTATTGTGGTACCTGCGGCTACTAGGGACTTGGAGGACTCCAAGTTGCTAGATGTTGTCAGGGCCCTGAAAATATAGTTTCCAGGACGGCTGGAGTCAGGAAAACTGACTTGCTGTTATCCTGTATGCACCCAACAAACTGGGTGCTCTTGCTTCTAAGCAGACGATTGCTAGTTGGATGTGTAGTACAATTCAGCTTGCACATTCTGTGGCAGGCCTGCCACAGCCAAAATATGTAAATGCCCATTCCACAAGGAAGGTGGGCTCATCTTGGGCGGCTGCCCGAGGGTCTCGGCTTTACAACTTTGCCGAGCTGATACTTGGTCAGGGGCACACCCTGACTGAGGAGGACCTGGAGTTCTCTCATTCGGTGCTGCAGAGTCATCCGCACTCTCCCGCCCGTTTGGGAGCTTTGGTATAATCCCCATGGTCCTGACGGAGTCCCCAGCATCCACTTAGGACGTCAGAGAAAATAAGAATTTACTTACCGATAATTCTATTTCTCGTAGTCCGTAGTGGATGCTGGGCGCCCATCCCAAGTGCGGATTGTCTGCAATACTTGTACATAGTTATTGTTACAAAAATCGGGTTATTATTGTTGTGAGCCATCTTTTCAGATGCTCCGCTGTTATCATGCTGTTAACTGGGTTCAGATCACAGGTTGTACAGTGTGATTGGTGTGGCTGGTATGAGTCTTACCCGGGATTCAAAATCCTTCCTTATTGTGTACGCTCGTCCGGGCACAGTATCCTAACTGAGGCTTGGAGGAGGGTCATAGGGGGAGGAGCCAGTGCACACCACCTGATCCTAAAGCTTTTACTTTTGTGCCCTGTCTCCTGCGGAGCCGCTAATCCCCATGGTCCTGACGGAGTCCCCAGCATCCACTACGGACTACGAGAAATAGAATTATCGGTAAGTAAATTCTTATTATGTGCTGGCTGGGGAGGGGGGGTCATATTAATGTGTGCTGGCTGGGGAGGGGGGGGGGTCATATTAATGTGTGCTGGCTGGGGAGGGGGGGGTCATATTAATGTGTGCTGGCTGGGGAGGGGGGGTCATATTAATGTGTGCTGGCTGGGGGGGTCATATTAATGCGTGCTGGCTGGGGAGGGGGGGTCATATTAATGTGTGCTGGCTGGGGGGGTCATATTAATGCGTGCTGGCTGGGGAGGGGGGGGTCATATTAATGTGTGCTGGCTGGGGAGGGGGGTGGTCATATTAATGTGTGCTGGCTGGGGACGGGGGGGTCATATTAATGTGTGCTGGCTGGGGAGGGGGGCGGTCATATTAATGTGTGCTGGCTTGGGAGGGGGGCGGTCATATTAATGTGTGCTGGCTGGGGACGGGGGGGTCATATTAATGTGTGCTGGCTGGGGAGGGGGGCCATATTAATGTGTGCTGGGTGGGGGGGGGGTTCATATTAATGTGTGCTGACTGGGGAGGAGGGTCATAGTAATGTGTGCTGGAGAGGGGGGACATGTCTGTTATGGGGAGGGGGGGTGTCATTTTAATGTGCGCTGAGGAAGGGGGGGAAGTGTCATATTAATGTGTGCTGAGGAGGGGTGAAAGTGGCATATAAACAAGGTGTACTGGGGAGGGAGGGTACGTGGCATATATTAAAAATATGTTCTGCACGCTGGCTATTCTGCTTTGAAAACCCAGTGGTGCAAGCACAAAAAAATATAAAAGGGAATACTCACCTGCTCCGGTGGTCTGCTGTTATCTGTTCCCGGCTGCTGCATCCTCTGACCGTTGGTCCACCTCCTGCGTGAAGAAAGAAGCCAGCCAGAGAAGGGAAAGAAGCCAGCCAGAGAAGGCAAGTGTATTATAGTGTAGTTTGTGTAGGGAGAGAGGTGGAGGGTAGCGGCAATGTAGTGTGTGGGGTGCAGGGTAGCGGCGGTAGTGTAGTGTGTGGGGAGGGATCATCAGGGCAATGGGGGTAGGGGGTGCAGGGGTAGTATGTACCTGTCCTGTGCCCAGTCGGTCCCTGGAAGATCTCTCTGTGACGCTGTAGAAGAAAAATAGAATCGGAGGAGAGGCAGCACTGCGGAAGGTAAGTCATTAAAGACTAAGCTATTGGAACATTGCCTATCACCTGCTGCCTCTCCCTGGCCATCACCTCTCTCTCTGGTCACCCACTCACTCTCATACTCTCTTGTCACTCTCTCCCTGTCACCAGGGCCGTCCCGACGCATACCCGGGTTATGCAGCCGCATAGAGCGCCAGACAGTAGAGGACGCTGCTGCAGACAGTGAGTCATTGTGACTCACTCTCTATAACGCCGTGGACGCCCGCCCTTTCTGTACACGGTTCTCCATGCACCGCAGCCCTCTCCCGGCACCCAGCCCTCCCCTGATGCCCGGAAACAGGGAGATGGAACAGTGCATCATGTGGTGACAGCAGGGAGCTGTAGCAGCCCCATGACAGAGGTGAAAAGGTATGTGTCTCTGCATGGCTGCCAGCTGTCCCTGCACAATGTGTGTGTATGTGTGTGTCAGTGTGCCCCTGCTCCCTGTCAATATCTCCCTGTCACCCCTGCCTCAGTTACCCACTATCTTCCTGTCACCTCTGCCTCAGTCACACGCTATCTCCCTGTCACCCATGCCTCAGTCACCCGCTATCTCCCTGTAACCCGCTATCTCCCTGTCGACCCTGCCTCAGTCACCCGCTATCTCCTTGTCACCCGCTATCTCCCTGTCGACCCTGCCTCAGTCATCCGCTATATCCCTGTCACCCCTGCCTCAGTCACCCGTTATGTCCATGTCAACCCTGCCTCAGTCACTCGCTATTTCCCTGTCACCCCTGCCTCAGTCATACCCATCTCCCTGTCACCCCGGCCCTGTACCCCTGGGGGTACAATTGTGTAGCCACACCCCTTCTTGTAAGACCACACCCATTTTGTGGTGTGCGCCACCATCAAGAGGCACCAAAATTGATTTTTGCTTACCAAAAAAATAAGCTAGGTCCGGCCCTGCCTGTTACCCACTTCTCTCCCCATCACCTCTCTCTCCTGCCACCCTCTCCCTGTCACCCACCTCTCTCCCCATCACCTCTCCCTGTCACCCACTCCTCTCCCCATCACCTCTCTCTCCTGCCACCCTTCCCTGTCACCCACCATTCCATACAATTGCATGGTGTGTACGCTCCCGCGAACTGGCCACAGCTAGTCATAAACGCGATGCGGTCACTTGCGGGTAGGATGAGATCGGCCACATCTGTGTTTGTAGAAAGGCTCAAAATGTATAGTTTGCAGGAGGGCGCCGAACACCCTAGCCCTGACCCTGCCTCACCTCGCCTCAGCTCAGCTCAGCCAAGCTCCTTCTCTTCTTTAAGAGACGAGGAGCAGCCATGGATATCGTGGGTGCCCAATTGCTGACAATTGTTCAACATTAGTTCAACGTGAGTGGGTCATCATCCCCCCGCCCCCCTCCCCCCCCGAATGTTACCTCCAGTGTTCGCAAATACGCGCTAGGGTGGTTGGGTCCCCTGGCACAGATATTGGTTTGTTTTAATGATTGATGTCCCCCTCGCCCGGCTGCAGAAGTGGAGGTGGAGCCAGCCTGCGAGGGGGACAGCAATCATTAAAATAAACCAATATCAGTGCCGCGCGTCCCAGGGGAGTTTGTACAGCCCTCCCTCCCTCTCTCTTCCTTCCTCCCCCGGAACTAAGGAACAACAGCGCCGACGTTTTTCACATCACCCTCCAACAGTGGTTACCTACGATACTGTTCCAGTACAGCACACAGAGGAAATGTGCAGTGCAGAACGATGTAAGGTAACTCACACTGGCTCTGTCTGTTCTGTTGTGACATACACATTCAGGCTGAAGCACCAGGCACTGCAGCGCTCTGTCTCCAGCTCCGGCTGACCGGTCACTGCTCCCTGCTGCACGTGCACAGAAACACTGACTGAAGCAATACATACACACTAGTGTCTGCCACAGCTTCTTGGAATGTGCTACACTGCCCCCCCACCCCTACATGGGAATCTGTGACTGTTAACTCCTTATCCCCCAGGACAATCTCAATTTGCAGAGAAACTTCAGCCATGTAGTTCTGGTTTCTGCTATTGGTTTAGAAAGGTTCAATCACAATACACAGAAAGTTCTCTTCAGGAGCATCATGCACAGAAGGTATAGGTGCGGTATATAGGGATGGTGTAGGTGCGGTATATAGGGATGGTGTAGGTGCGGTATATAGAGAAGGTGTAGGTGCGGTATATAGAGATGGTGTAGGTGCGGTATATAGAGAAGGTGTAGGTGCGGTATATAGAGAAGGTGTAGGTGCGGTATATAGGGATGGTGTAGGTGCGGTATATAGGGATGGTGTAGGTGCGGTATATAGAGAAGGTGTAGGTGCGGTATATAGAGAAGGTATAGGTGCGGTATATAGGGATGGTGTAGGTGCGGTATATAGAGAAGGTGTAGGTGCGGTATATAGAGATGGTGTAGGTGTGGTATATAGAGATGGTGTACGTGCGGTATATAGAGAAGGTGTACGTGCGGTATATAGAGATGGTGTAGGTGCGGTATATAGGGATGGTGTAGGTGCGGTATATAGAGAAGGTATAGGTGTGGTATATAGAGATGGTGTAGGTGCTGTATATAGAGAAGGTGTAGGTGCGGTATATAGAGAAGGTGTAGGTGCGGTATATAGGGATGGTGTAGGTGCGGTATATAGAGAAGGTGTAGGTGCGGTATATAGAGATGGTGTAGGAGCGGTATATAGAGAAGGTGTAGGTGCGGTACATAGGGATGGTGTAGGAGCGGTATATAGAGAAGGTGTAGGTGCGGTATATAGAGAAGGTGTAGGTGCGGTACATAGGGATGGTGTAGGAGCGGTATATAGAGAAGGTGTAGGTGCGGTATATAGAGATGGTGTAGGTGCGGTATATAGAGATGGTGTAGGTGCGGTATATAGAGAAGGTGTACGTGCGGTATATAGAGAAGGTGTACGTGCGGTATATAGAGATGGTGTAGGTGCGGTATATAGGGATGGTGTAGGTGCGGTATATAGAGAAGGTATAGGTGTGGTATATAGAGATGGTGTAGGTGCTGTATATAGAGAAGGTGTAGGTGCGGTATATAGAGAAGGTGTAGGTGCGGTATATAGGGATGGTGTAGGTGCGGTATATAGAGAAGGTGTAGGTGCGGTATATAGAGATGGTGTAGGAGCGGTATATAGAGAAGGTGTAGGTGCGGTACATAGGGATGGTGTAGGAGCGGTATATAGAGAAGGTGTAGGTGCGGTATATAGAGAAGGTGTAGGTGCGGTACATAGGGATGGTGTAGGAGCGGTATATAGAGAAGGTGTAGGTGCGGTATATAGAGATGGTGTAGGTGCGGTATATAGAGATGGTGTAGGTGCGGTATATAGGGATGGTGTAGGTGCGGTATATAGGGATGGTGTAGGTGCGGTATATAGGGATGGTGTAGGTGTAGTATATAGAGATGGTGTAGGTGCGGCATATCGAGATGGTGTAGGTGCGGTATATAGAGAAGGTGTAGGTGCGGTACATAGGGATGGTGTAGGAGCGGTATATAGAGATGGTGTAGGTGCGGTATATAGAGATGGTGTAGGTGCGGTATATAGAGAAGGTGTAGGTGCGGTATATAGAGAAGGTGTAGGTGCGGCATATAGAGAAGGTGTAGGAGCGGTATATAGAGATGGTGAAGGTGCGGTATATAGAGATGGTGAAGGTGCGGTATATAGAGATGGTGTAGGTGCGGTATATAGAGAAGGTGTAGGTGCGGTATATAGAGAAGGTGTAGGTGCGGCATATAGAGATGGTGTAGGTGTGGTATATAGAGATGGTGTAGGTGCGGTATATAGAGATGGTGTAGGTGCGGTATATAGAGAAGGTGTAGGTGCGGCATATAGAGATGGTGTAGGTGTGGTATATAGAGAAGGTGTAGGTGCGGTATATAGAGAAGGTGTAGGTGCGGCATATAGAGATGGTGTAGGTGTGGTATATAGAGATGGTGTAGGTGTGGTATATAGAGATGGTGTAGGTGTGGTATATAGAGATGGTGTAGGAGCGGTATATAGAGATGGTGAAGGTGCGGTATATAGAGATGGTGAAGGTGTGGTATATAGAGATGGTGTAGGTGTGGTATATAGAGATGGTGTAGGTGCGGTATATAGAGAAGGTGTAGGTGCGGCATATAGAGATGGTGTAGGTGTGGTATATAGAGATGGTGTAGGTGCGGTATATAGAGATGGTGTAGGTGTGGTATATAGAGAAGGTGTAGGTGCGGTATATAGAGAAGGTGTAGGTGCGGCATATAGAGATGGTGTAGGTGCGGTATATAGAGAAGGTGTAGGTGCGGCATATAGAGATGGTGTAGGTGTGGTATATAGAGATGGTGTAGGTGTGGTATATAGAGATGGTGTAGGTGTGGTATATAGAGATGGTGTAGGTGTGGTATATAGAGATGGTGTAGGTGTGGTATATAGAGATGGTGTAGGTGTGGTATATAGAGATGGTGTAGGTGTGGTATATAGAGAAGGTGTAGGTGCGGTATATAGAGAAGGTGTAGGTGCGGCATATAGAGATGGTGTAGGTGTGGTATATAGAGATGGTGTAGGTGTGGTATATAGAGATGGTGTAGGTGTGGTATATAGAGATGGTGTAGGAGCGGTATATAGAGATGGTGAAGGTGCGGTATATAGAGATGGTGAAGGTGTGGTATATAGAGATGGTGTAGGTGTGGTATATAGAGATGGTGTAGGTGCGGTATATAGAGAAGGTGTAGGTGCGGCATATAGAGATGGTGTAGGTGCGGTATATAGAGATGGTGTAGGTGCGGTATATAGAGATGGTGTAGGTGCGGTATATAGAGAAGGTGTAGGTGCGGTATATAGAGAAGGTGTAGGTGCGGCATATAGAGATGGTGTAGGTGCGGTATATAGAGAAGGTGTAGGTGCGGCATATAGAGATGGTGTAGGTGTGGTATATAGAGATGGTGTAGGTGTGGTATATAGAGATGGTGTAGGTGTGGTATATAGAGATGGTGTAGGTGTGGTATATAGAGATGGTGTAGGTGTGGTATATAGAGATGGTGTAGGAGCGGTATATAGAGATGGTGAAGGTGCGGTATATAGAGATGGTGAAGGTGTGGTATATAGAGATGGTGTAGGTGTGGTATATAGAGATGGTGTAGGTGCGGTATATAGAGAAGGTGTAGGTGCGGCATATAGAGATGGTGTAGGTGTGGTATATAGAGATGGTGTAGGTGCGGTATATAGAGATGGTGTAGGTGCGGTATATAGAGAAGGTGTAGGTGCGGTATATAGAGATGGTGTAGGTGCGGTATATAGAGAAGGTGTAGGTGCGGCATATAGAGATGGTGTAGGTGCGGTATATAGAGAAGGTGTAGGTGCGGCATATAGAGATGGTGTAGGTGTGGTATATAGAGATGGTGAAGGTGCGGTATATAGAGATGGTGAAGGTGTGGTATATAGAGATGGTGTAGGTGCTGTATATAGAGAAGGTGTAGGTGCGGTATATAGAGAAGGTGTAGGTGTGGTATATAGAGATGGTGAAGGTGCGGCATATAGAGATGGTGTAGGTGCGGTATATAGAGATGGTGTAGGTGTGGTATATAGAGAAGGTGAAGGTGTGGTATATAGAGATGGTGTAGGTGCTGTATATAGAGAAGGTGTAGGTGTGGTATATAGAGAAGGTGTAGGTGTGGTATATAGAGATGGTGAAGGTGCGGCATATAGAGATGGTGTAGGTGTGGTATATAGAGATGGTGTAGGTGCGGTATATAGAGAAGGTGTAGGTGCGGTATATAGAGATGGTGTAGGTGCGGTATATAGAGAAGGTGTAGGTGCGGCATATAGAGATGGTGTAGGTGCGGTATATAGAGAAGGTGTAGGTGCGGCATATAGAGATGGTGTAGGTGTGGTATATAGAGATGGTGTAGGTGTGGTATATAGAGATGGTGTAGGTGTGGTATATAGAGAAGGTGTAGGTGCGGTATATAGAGATGGTGTAGGTGCGGTATATAGAGATGGTGTAGGTGTGGTATATAGAGATGGTGTAGGTGTGGTATATAGAGAAGGTGTAGGTGCGGTATATAGAGATGGTGTAGGTGCGGTATATAGAGATGGTGTAGGTGTGGTATATAGAGATGGTGTAGGTGCTGTATATAGAGAAGGTGTAGGTGTGGTATATAGAGAAGGTGTAGGTGTGGTATATAGAGATGGTGAAGGTGCGGCATATAGAGATGGTGTAGGTGCGGTATATAGAGAAGGTGTAGGTGCGGTATATAGAGATGGTGTAGGTGCGGTATATAGAGAAGGTGTAGGTGCGGTATATAGAGAAGGTGTAGGTGCGGCATATAGAGATGGTGTAGGTGCGGTATATAGAGAAGGTGTAGGTGCGGCATATAGAGATGGTGTAGGTGTGGTATATAGAGATGGTGTAGGTGTGGTATATAGAGATGGTGTAGGTGCGGTATATAGAGAAGGTGTAGGTGCGGTATATAGAGATGGTGTAGGTGCGGTATATAGAGATGGTGTAGGTGTGGTATATAGAGATGGTGTAGGTGTGGTATATAGAGAAGGTGTAGGTGTGGTATATAGAGATGGTGAAGGTGCGGCATATAGAGATGGTGTAGGTGCGGTATATAGAGAAGGTGTAGGTGCGGTATATAGAGATGGTGTAGGTGCGGTATATAGAGAAGGTGTAGGTGCGGTATATAGAGAAGGTGTAGGTGCGGCATATAGAGATGGTGTAGGTGCGGTATATAGAGAAGGTGTAGGTGCGGCATATAGAGATGGTGTAGGTGTGGTATATAGAGATGGTGTAGGTGTGGTATATAGAGATGGTGTAGGTGTGGTATATAGAGAAGGTGTAGGTGCGGTATATAGAGATGGTGTAGGTGCGGTATATAGAGATGGTGTAGGTGCGGTATATAGAGATGGTGTAGGTGTGGTATATAGAGATGGTGTAGGTGCGGTATATAGAGAAGGTGTAGGTGCGGTATATAGAGATGGTGTAGGTGCGGTATATAGAGATGGTGTAGGTGTGGTATATAGAGATGGTGTAGGTGTGGTATATAGAGAAGGTGTAGGTGTGGTATATAGAGATGGTGAAGGTGCGGCATATAGAGATGGTGTAGGTGCGGTATATAGAGAAGGTGTAGGTGCGGTATATAGAGATGGTGTAGGTGCGGTATATAGAGAAGGTGTAGGTGCGGTATATAGAGAAGGTGTAGGTGCGGCATATAGAGATGGTGTAGGTGCTGTATATAGAGAAGGTGTAGGTGTGGCATATAGAGATGGTGTAGGTGTGGTATATAGAGATGGTGTAGGTGTGGTATATAGAGATGGTGTAGGTGTGGTATATAGAGAAGGTGTAGGTGCGGTATATAGAGATGGTGTAGGTGTGGTATATAGAGATGGTGTAGGTGTGGTATATAGAGAAGGTGTAGGTGTGGTATATAGAGATGGTGTAGGTGTGGTATATAGAGATGGTGTAGGTGTGGTATATAGAGAAGGTGTAGGTGCGGTATATAGAGATGGTGTAGGTGCTGTATATAGAGAAGGTGTAGGTGTGGTATATAGAGAAGGTGTAGGTGCGGTATATAGAGATGGTGTAGGTGCGGTATATAGAGATGGTGTAGGTGCGGTATATAGAGAAGGTGTAGGTGCGGTATATAGAGATGGTGTAGGTGCGGTATATAGAGAAGGTGTAGGTGTGGTATATAGAGATGGTGTAGGTGTGGTATATAGAGAAGGTGTAGGTGTGGTATATAGAGATGGTGTAGGTGTGGTATATAGAGATGGTGTAGGTGTGGTATATAGAGATGGTGTAGGTGTGGTATATAGAGAAGGTGTAGGTGCGGTATATAGAGATGGTGTAGGTGTGGTATATAGAGATGGTGTAGGTGTGGTATATAGAGATGGTGTAGGTGTGGTATATAGAGATGGTGTAGGTGTGGTATATAGAGAAGGTGTACGTGCGGTATATAGAGATGGTGTAGGTGTGGTATATAGAGATGGTGTAGGTGTGGTATATAGAGATGGTGTAGGTGCGGTATATAGAGATGGTGTAGGTGCGGTATATAGAGAAGGTGTAGGTGTGGTATATAGAGATGGTGTAGGTGTGGTATATAGAGAAGGTGTAGGTGTGGTATATAGAGATGGTGTAGGTGCGGTATATAGAGAAGGTGTACGTGCGGTATATAGAGATGGTGTAGGTGTGGTATATAGAGATGGTGTAGGTGTGGTATATAGAGATGGTGTAGGTGCGGTATATAGAGATGGTGTAGGTGCGGTATATAGAGATGGTGTAGGTGTGGTATATAGAGATGGTGTAGGTGTGGTATATAGAGAAGGTGTAGGTGTGGTATATAGAGATGGTGTAGGTGCGGTATATAGAGAAGGTGTACGTGCGGTATATAGAGATGGTGTAGGTGTGGTATATAGAGATGGTGTAGGTGTGGTATATAGAGATGGTGTAGGTGTGGTATATAGAGATGGTGTAGGTGTGGTATATAGAGATGGTGTAGGTGCGGTATATAGAGATGGTGTAGGTGCGGTATATAGAGATGGTGTAGGTGTGGTATATAGAGATGGTGTAGGTGTGGTATATAGAGATGGTGTAGGTGTGGTATATAGAGATGGTGTAGGTGTGGTATATAGAGATGGTGTAGGTGCGGTATATAGAGATGGTGTAGGTGCGGTATATAGAGAAGGTGTAGGTGCGGTATATAGAGATGGTGTAGGTGTGGTATATAGAGATGGTGTAGGTGTGGTATATAGAGATGGTGTAGGTGCGGTATATAGAGATGGTGTAGGTGCGGTATATAGAGAAGGTGTAGGTGTGGTATATAGAGATGGTGTAGGTGTGGTATATAGAGATGGTGTAGGTGTGGTATATAGAGATGGTGTAGGTGTGGTATATAGAGATGGTGTAGGTGTGGTATATAGAGATGGTGTAGGTGTGGTATATAGAGATGGTGTAGGTGTGGTATATAGAGATGGTGTAGGTGTGGTATATAGAGATGGTGTACGTGCGGTATATAGAGATGGTGTAGGTGTGGTATATAGAGATGGTGTAGGTGTGGTATATAGAGATGGTGTAGGTGCGGTATATAGAGATGGTGTAGGTGCGGTATATAGAGATGGTGTAGGTGTGGTATATAGAGATGGTGTAGGTGTGGTATATAGAGATGGTGTAGGTGCGGTATATAGAGATGGTGTAGGTGCGGTATATAGAGATGGTGTAGGTGTGGTATATAGAGATGTGTAGTGTGGTATAGTAGAGATGGTGTAGGTGTGGTATATAGAGATGGTGTAGGTGAGGTATTAGAGATGGTGTAGGTGTGGTATATAGAATGTGTAGGTGTGTATATAGAGATGGTGTAGGTGTGGTATATAGAGATGGTGTACGTGAGGTATATAGAGATGGTGTAGGTGTGGTATATAGAGATGGTGTAGGTGTGGTATAGAGTGGTGGAGGTGTGGTATATAGAGATGTGTACGGTGTGTATATAGAGATGGTGTAGGTGTGGTATATTAGAGATGGTGTAGGTGTGGTATATAGAGATGGTGTAGGTGGTATATAGAGATGGTGTAGGTGTGGTATATAGAGATGGTGTAGGTGTGGTATATAGAGATGGTGTAGGTGTGGTATATAGAGATGGTGTAGGTGTGTATATAGAGATGGTGTAGGTGTGGTATATAGAGATGGTGTAGGTGTGGTATATAGAGATGGTGTAGGTGTGGTATATAGAGATGGTGTAGGGTGGTTATAGAGATGGTGTAGGTGTGGTATATAGAGATGGTGTAGGTGTGGTATATAGAGATGGTGTACGGTGCTGGTATATAGAGATGGTGTAGTGTGTATATAGAGATCGTGTAGGTGTGGTATATAGAGATGGTGTAGGTGCGGTATATAGAGATGGTGTAGGTGGTATATAGAGATGGTGTGGTGGTATATAGAGATGGTGTAGGTGTGGTATATAGAGATGGTGTAGGGTGCGGTATATAGAGATGGTGTAGGTGCTGGTATATAGAGATGGTGTAGGTGTGGTATATAGAGATGGTGTAGGTGTGGTATATAGAGATGGTGTAGGTGTGGTATATAGAATGGTGTAGGTGGTATATAGAGATGGTGTAGGTGCGGTATATAGAGATGGTGTAGGTGCGGTATATAGAGAAGGTGTAGGTGTGGTATATAGAGATGGTGTAGGTGTGGTATATAGAGATGGTGTAGGTGTGGTATATAGAGATGGTGTAGGTGCGGTATATAGAGATGGTGTAGGTGCGGTATATAGAGATGGTGTAGGTCGGTATATAGAGATGGTGTAGGTGCGGTATATAGAGATGGTGTAGGTGTGGTATATAGAGATGGTGTAGGTGTGGTATATAGAGATGGTGTAGGTGGTGGTATATAGAGATGGTGTAGGTGTGTAATAGAGATGGTTAGGTTGTATATAGAGATGGTGTAGGTGTGGTATATAGAGATGGTGTAGGTGTGGTATATAGAGATGGTGTAGGTGTGGTATATAGAGATGGTGTAGGTGTGGGTATATAGAGATGGTGTAGGTGTGGTATATAGAGATGGTGTAGGTGTGGTATATAGAGATGGTGTAGGTGTGGTATATAGAGATGGTGTAGGTGTGGTATATAGAGATGGTGTAGGTGCGGTATATAGAGATGGTGTAGGTGCGGTATATAGAGATGGTGTAGGTGCGGTATATAGAGATGGTGTAGGTGTGGTATATAGAGATGGTGTAGGTGCGGTATATAGAGATGGTGTAGGTGCGGTATATAGAGAAGGTGTAGGTGTGGTATATAGAGATGGTGTAGGTGCGGTATATAGAGATGGTGTAGGTGCGGTATATAGAGATGGTGTAGGTGCGGTATATAGAGATGGTGTAGGTGCGGTATTAGAGATGGTGTAGGTGTGGTATAGAGATGGTGTGAGGTGGCGGCATATAGAGATGGTGTAGGTGTGGTAGATAGAGATGGTGTAGGTGTGTATAGAGAGGTGTAGGTGCGGTATATAGAGATGGTGTAGGTGCGGTATATAGAGAAGGTGTAGGTGTGGTATATAGAGATGGTGTAGGTGCGGTATATAGAGATGGTGTAGGTGTGGTATATAGAGATGGTGTAGGTGTGGTATATAGAGATGGTGTAGGTGCGGTATATAGAGATGGTGTAGGTGCGGTATATAGAGATGGTGTAGGTGTGGTATATAGAGATGGTGTAGGTGTGGTATATAGAGATGGTGTAGGTGCGGTATATAGAGATGGTGTAGGTGTGTATATAGAGATGGTGTAGGTGTCGGTATATAGAGATGGTGTAGGTGCGGTATATAGAGATGGTGTAGGTGTGGTATATAGAGATGGTGTAGGTGTGGTATATAGAGATGGTGTAGGTGCGGCATATAGAGATGGTGTAGGTGTGGTATATAGAGATGGTGTAGGTGCGGTATATAGAGATGGTGTAGGTGTGGTATATAGAGATGGTGTAGGTGTGGTATATAGAGATGGTGTAGGTGCGGCATATAGAGATGGTGTAGGTGTGGTATATAGAGATGGTGTAGGTGTGGTATATAGAGATGGTGTAGGTGCGGTATATAGAGAAGGTGTAGGTGTGGTATATAGAGATGGTGAAGGTGCGGCATATAGAGATGGTTGTAGGTGCGGTAATAGAGATGGTGTAGGTGTGGTATATAGAGATGGTGTAGGTGTGGTATATAGAGATGGTGTAGGTGCGGTATATAGAGATGGTGTAGGTGCAATGGGCCTAATTCAGACCCGATCGCTGCTACAACAGCGATCGCAGCCTGAAGCCCTTTTGATTGTGTGCACGCGCAGCGTACGCACCCAGTGAGGTTCGAAAACATCTCACTGGTGCGTTCGCCTCTGCCTGATTGACAGGGAGATGCGGTCACAGAGCAGGAGGGGGCGTACCAATGGCGTTTAGAATGCAGTTGGTGGGGCACAGTCCGGACAACACAGGCGTGGTCCGTACCGTTGCAGGGGCGGGACGTGGCAACTGCGTGACGTCACACGCAGCCACTGTGACCCACAACGCACTGGCTGCGCAGGTAGGGAGCTACTTGGCTGGTGCAAAAGCATTGCCGCCATACGATGCTTTTGTACCCGTGCGAGGGGGAACCTGACATGCGGGGAGGACTAGCCCTGCGCTGGGCGTCCCCCCGCATGTCAGAGAAACTGTGCTACCAAAGAGGAAGGGGCCCACACAGAGCATGCTTACGGACCCTCTCCTCTCTTAAACTACCCCTGCTTAAACTGTGTGACGTGTAGGCTGCACACACACACAGCGATGTACCAATACTAAAATGTGGTAAAAATAAGATTAGAGCGCATGGACTCAGGAGCAGGGAGTGATTGGGACAGGAGCAGGGAGTGATTGGGGACAGGAGCAGGGAGTGATTGGGGACAGGAGCAGGGAGTGATTGGGGACAGGAGCAGGGAGTGATTGGGGACAGGAGCAGGGAGTGATTGGGGACAGGAGCAGGGAGTGATTGGGGACAGGAGCAGGGAGTGATTGGGGACAGGAGCAGGGAGTGATTGGGGACAGGATCAGGGAGTGATTGGGGACAGGATCATGGAAGTGATTGGGGACAGGATCAGGGAGTGATTGGGGACAGGAACAAACAGGAAGTGATTGGGGACAGGATCAGGGACGTGATTGGGGACAGGATCAGGGTGTGCTGCTGCGTGTGCTCACACTGCTCAGTGCTGCATGCTTACTCTGTGCACAGTGTGCCGGGATCCCTGCTGCCTCTTGTTAATGTGCTGCATACTGTGCTTGCGAGCGGTGTCGGTGGCGCTGGTCTGGTGGTCAGTGGAGTGCGTTAGGACAATCCAAGTTGTCTGTTACCCACTAAGTGCTATGATGGTGTTACACATAACATTCATTCCCCGTCACGTCACTATGTAGGCTGCCCCTCATTTGTACAGCTTTGTGCTGTTATAGTATGGCTACCTACCCTTTCCTCTTCCTTACCCCCAAGTACTGCCCCAGCTGCTACCCACCCTTGCCCCCCCTTACTCCTAGTACTGCCTGCCCCTAACCCCCTCCTTACACCCCAGTACTATCCCAACTATCTACCCTTAGCCACTCACTACCCCCAGCACTGCCTGCCTTTACCCCCTTCCTCCCCTCTCAGCACAATCCCAACTGCTGTCTACACTTACCCCCTTCCCTACCCCTAGTTCTGCCCCAACTGTTGTCTGCACTTACCCACTCCCACCCCAGCACTGTCTGTCCTTAGCCCCTCTACCTCCAGCTCTAACCAACTTCCTCCTGCCTCACCCCCTATAATGTGTGATGGGACCCAGAAACAGTGGAATAGGACCCCCATTTTTTTTAAGTAATGGGTCCCTGGGACCCACAAGTTTTTTTCGCTCACCGCGATCTCCCCCCCCCCCCCCCCCCGCGCAATTGTGCTCCTGAATGTTACTTGCTCCTCTCCGCATCATTACCAGCCCCCCCCCCCCTCCCGCGATTGTGCTCCCAAATGTTACCCGCTGCCTCCCCACCTCCTGCATCTTGTTACCATCCAGGGCTGCCAGGCTGAGGAGGGTCAAGACCTCCCCTTTGCACTAAAAACACAACAGCATTAGGACCCGGTACATTCTCAATGACCATGCGCCCTTCCTGTTGCTGCTGTGTGGCTGATCCTGACATTGGGGGTAATTCCAAGTTGATCGCAGCAGGATTTTTGTTAGCAATTGGGCAAAACCATGTGCACTGCAGGGGAGGCAGATATAACATGTGCAGAGAGAGTTAGATTTGGGTGGGGTGTATTCAATCTGCAATCTAATTTGCAGTGTAAAAATAAAGCAGCCAGTATTTACCCTGCACAGAAATAAAATAACCCACCCAAATCTAACTCTCTCTGCACATGTTATATCTGCCTCCCCTGCAGTGCACATGGTTTTGCCCAATTGCTATCAAAAATCCTGCTGCGATCAACTTGGAATTACCCCCATTGAGCGGAGCTGAGCTGCCCTGAGCCGCTGAACAGCTGTCACACCAGCTGCAGCTACTGTACCACACTTTTCCAGTTATCTGGCTAAACACATAGCGGCTGCGGATGACAGCTGCCTCCCGGGTTCCTCCCAGCCAGCTGCGCAGTGCAAGGTGGCACTAGGTGAGCACTACTGGGTGCATTGTTTGTGTGTGGGTGACATTGTGGGTTACATTGAGTGAATGCTGTATATGGGTGCCAGTGAATGACTGCTGTGTGTGGGTGACATTGTGTGACTGCTGTGTGTGGGTGACATTGGGTGACTGCTGTGTGTGAATGTGTGCGACAGTGGGCGACTCCTGTGTGAGTGACTGTGCTAAGTTTAAATTGCCACCATATCTGCCGTGGTGCTCCTGATTTGAGATGTCTATGTTGGGAAAGGAGCTGCATTGGATGAGAAATCGCATTGGGGAGAGGGGCTAGGGGTTAAAGAAAAGAAAGCTAGTGAGAGGTGTGGGGCTGAGAGAAGGAATCAGGTAGGCAGTGGGGCAAGGATGCAGGCAGGGAGTGAAACAAGCAATGAAAGGTGCGGGGAATGAGGGGGGGAGGGGGGAGCAGGGGTTGAGAGGGAAGAAGGAGCCGAATGGGTAGCAGGCAAAATGCGAGGAGTAAGTAAAGGTGAGAGACACAGGCATTCAGACACCAAGGAGAGCAAATGTTTTGTGTTTTTTTTCGTGGGGGGGGCTGAAGTTTTGCCTAGGGTGCCGAGATACCTTGCACCGGCCGTGCATACAGGATAAACAGCGAGTCAGATTTCCTGACTCCAGCCCTCCTGGAAACATATATTTTCAGGGCCCTGACAACGTCTAGGAACTTGGAGTCCTCCAAGTCCCTAGTAGCCGCAGGCACCACAAATAGGTTGGTTCAGGTGAAACGCTGAAACCACCTTAGGGAGAAACTGAGGACGAGTCCTCAATTCCGCCCCGTCCGAATGGAACATCAAATAAGGGCTTTTTCAGGATAAAGCCGCCAATTCTGACACGCGCCTGGCCCAGGCCAGGGCCAACAGCATGACCACTTTCCATGTGAGATATTTTAACTCCACAGATTTAAGTGGTTCAAACCAATGTGACTTTTGGAACCCAAAACTACATTGAGATCCCAAAGTGCCACTGGAGGCACAAAAGGAGGCTGTATATGCAGTACCCCTTTTACAAACGTCTGAACTTCAGGGACTGAAGCTAGTTCTTTTTTGGAAGAAAATTGACAGGGCCGAAATTTGAACCTTAATGGACCCCAATTTCAGGCCCATAGACACTCCTGTTTGCAGGAAATGTAGGAATCGACCCAGTTGAATTTCCACCGTCGGGCCTTACTGGCCTCGCACCACGCAACATATTTTCGCCAATTGCGGTGATAATGTTTTTGCGGTTACATCCTTCCTGGCTTTGATCAGGATAGGGATGACTTCATCCGGAATGCCTTTTTTCCTTCAGGATCCGGCGTTCAACCGCCATGCCGTCAAACGCAGCCGCGGTAAGTCTTGGAACAGACAGGGTCCTTGCTGGAGCAGGTCCCTTCTTAGAGGTAGAGGCCACGGATCCTCCGTGAGCATCTCTTGAAGTTCCGGTTACCAAATCCTTCTTGGCCAATCCGGAGCCACGAATATAGTGCTTACTCCTCTCCATCTTATCAATCTCAGTACCTTGGGTATGAGAGGCAGAGGAAGGAACACATACCCTGACTGGTACACCCACGGTGTTACCAGAGCGTCTACAACTATTGCCTGAGGGTCCCTGGACCTGGCGCAATACCTGTCGAGTTTTTCCCAACAGTTTATAATCATGTGGAAGACTTCTGGGTGAAGTCCCCACTCTCCCGGGTGGAGGTCGTGCTGAGAAAGTCTGCTTCCCAGTTGTCCACTCCCGGAATGAATACTGCTGACAGTGCTATCACATGATTTTCCGCCCAGCGAAGAATCCTTGCAGCTTCTGCCATTGCCCTCCTGCTTCTTGTGCCACCCTGTCTGTTTACGTGGGTGACTGCCGTGATGTTGTCCGACTGGATCAACACCGGCTGACCTCGAAGCAGAGGTCTTGCTAAGCTTAGAGCATTGAAAATGTCCCTTAGCTTCAGGATATTTATGTGAAGTGATGTCTCCAGGCTTGACCATAAGTCCTGGATATTCCTTCCCTGTGTGACTGCTCCCCAGCCTCGCAGGCTGGCATCCGTGGTTACCAGGACCCAGTCCTGAATGCCGAATCTGCGGCCCTCTAGAAGATGAGCACTCTGCAACCACCACAGGAGGGACACCCTTGTCCTTGGTGACAGGGTTATCCGCTGATGCATCTGAAGATGCGACCCGGACCATTTTTCCAGCAGGTCCCACTGGAAAGTTCTTGCGTGGAATCTGCCGAATGGGATTGCTTCGTAGGAAGCCACCATTTTACCCAGAACCCTTGTGCATTGATGCACTGAGACTTGGCTCGGTTTTAGGAGGTTCCTGACTAGCTCGGATAACTCCCTGGCTTTCTCCTCCGGGAGAAACACCTTTTTCTGGACTGTGTCCAGGATCATCCCTAGGAACAGAAGACAAGTCGTCGGAACCAGCTGCGATTTTGGAATATTGAGAATCCAACCGTGCTGCAGCAACACTACCTGAGATAGTGCTACACCGACCTCCAACTGTTCCCTGGATCTTACCCTTATCAGGGAATCGTCCAAGTAAGGGATAACTAAAATTCCCTTCCTTTGAAGGAATATCATCATTTCGGCCATTACCTTGGTAAAGACCCGGGGTGCCGTGGACCATCCATACGGCAGCGTCTGAACTGATAGTGACAGTTCTGTACCATAAACCTGAGGTACCCTTGGTGAGAAGGGTAAATTTTGACATGAAGGTAAGCATCCTTGATGTCCCGAGACAGTGTTCAAAGATTTTAGATTTAGAATCGGTCTCACCGAGCCGTCCGGCTTCGGTACCACAACAGTGTGGAATAATACCCCGTTCCCTGTTGCAGGAGGGGTATCTTGATTATCACCTGCTGGGAATACAGCTTGTGAATGGCTTCCAAAACTGTCTCCCTGTCAGAAGGAGACATCGGTAAAGCCGACTTTAGGAAAACGGCGAGGGGGAGACGTCTCGAATTCTAATTTGTACCCCTGAGATATCACCTGAAGGATCCAGGGGTCTACTTGCGAGTGAGCCCACTGCGCGCTGAAATTCATTGAGACGGGCCCCCCACCGTGCCTGATTCTGCTTGTAAAGCCCCAGCGTATACTGAGGGCTTGGTAGAGGCGGGAGAGGGTTTCTGTTCCTGGGAACTGGCTGATTTCTGCAGCCTTTTTCCTCTCCCTCTGTCACGGGGCAGAAATGAGAAACCTTTTGCCCGCTTATCCACGAAAAGACTGCGCCTGATAATACGGCGTCTTCTCATGTTGAGAGGCGACCTGGGGTACAAACGTGGATTTCCCAGCTGTTGCCGTGGCCACCAGGTCTGAAAGACCGACCCCAAATAACTCCTCCCCTTAATAAGGCAATACTTCCAATTGCCGTTTGGAATACGCATCACCTGACCACTGACGTGTCCATAACCCTCTACTGGTAGAAATGGACAACGCACTTAGACTTGATGCCAGTCGGCAAATATTCCGCTGTGCATCACGCATATATAGAAATGCATCTTTCAAATGCTCTATAGGCAAAAATATACTGTCCCTATCTAGGGTATCAATATTTTCAGTCAGGGAATCCGACCACGCCAACACAGCACTGCACATCCAGGCTGAGGCGATTGCTGGTCGCAGTATAACACCAGTATGTGTGTAAATACATTTTAGGATACCCTCCTGCTTTCTATCAGCAGGATCCTTAAGGGCGGCCATCTCAGGAGAGGATAGAGCCCTTACAAGCGTGTGAGCGCTTTATCCACCCTAGGGGGTGTTTCCCAACGCACCCTAACCTCTGGCGGGAAAGGATATAATGCCAATAACATTTTAGAAATTATCAGTTGTTATCGGGGGAAACCCACGCATCATCACACACCTCATTTAATTTCTCAGATTCAGGAAAACTACAGGTAGTTTTTCCTCACCGAACATAATACCCCTTTTTGGTGGTACTCGTATTATCAGAAATGTGTAAAACATTTTTCATTGCCTCAATCATGTAACGTGTGGCCCTACTGGAAGTCACATTTGTCTCTTCACCGTCGACACTGGAGTCAGTATCCGTGTCGGCGTCTATATCTGCCATCTGAGGTAACGGGCGCTTTAGAGCCCCTGACGGCCTATGAGACGTCTAGACAGGCACAAGCTGAGTAGCCGGCTGTCTCATGTCAACCACTGTCTTTTATACAGAGCTGACACTGTCACGTAATTCCTTCCAACAGTTCATCCAATCAGGTGTCGACCCCCTAGGGGGTGACATCACTATTACAGGCAATCTGCTCCGTCTCCACATAATTTTTCTCCTCATACATGTCGACACAAAAGTACCGACATACAGCACACACACAGGGAATGCTCTGATAGAGGACAGGACCCCACTAGCCCTTTGGGGAGACAGAGGGAGAGTTTGCCAGCACACACCAGAGCGCTATATATATATACAGGGATAACCTTATATAAGTGTTTTTCCCCTTATAGCTGCTGTATAGTTAATACTGCGCCTAATTTGTGCCCCCCTCTCTTTTTTAACCCATTCTGTAGTGTAGTGACTGCAGGGGAGAGCCAGGGAGCTTCCCTCCAACGGAGCTGTGAGGGAAAATGGCGCCAGTGTGCTGAGGAGATAGGCTCCGCCCCCTTATCGGCGGCCTTATCTCCCGTTTTTTTATGTATTTTGGCAGGGGTTAAATGCATCCATATAGCCCAGGAGCTATATGTGATGCATTTTTTGCCATCCAAGGTGTTTATTATTGCGTCTCAGGGCGCCCCCCCCAGCGCCCTGCACCCTCAGTGACCGGAGTGTGAAGTGTGCTGAGAGCAATGGCACACAGCTGCAGTGCTGTGCGCTACCTTGTTGAAGACAGGACGTCTTCTGCCGTCGATTTTCCGGACCTCTTCTGCCTTCTGGCTCTGTAAGGGGGCCGGCGGCGCGGCTCTGGGACCCATCCAAGCTGGGCCTGTGATCGTCCCTCTGGAGCTAATGTCCAGTAGCCTAAGAAGCCCAATCCACTCTGCACGCAGGTGAGTTCGCTTCTTCTCCCCTTAGTCCCTCGATGCAGTGAGCCTGTTGCCAGCAGGTCTCACTGAAAATAAAAAACCTAAACTAAAACTTTCACTAAGAAGCTCAGGAGAGCCCCTAGTGTGCACCCTTCTCGTTCGGGCACAGAGATCTAACTGAGGCTTGGAGGAGGGTCATAGGGGGAGGAGCCAGTGCACACCAGATAGTCCTAAAGCTTTCTTTAGATGTGCCCAGTCTCCTGCGGAGCCGCTATTCCCCATGGTCCTTACGGAGTCCCCAGCATCCACTTAGGACGTTAGAGAAATAGTATTAATGGCACTATACTGGAAACTACTGAGGAGGAAAGGGATCTAGGAGTCACTATCTCAGGTGACATAAAGGATAAATATAGTATTAATGGCACTATACTGGAAACTACTGAGGAGGAAAGGG
Source organism: Pseudophryne corroboree (assembly GCF_028390025.1). Lineage (NCBI taxonomy): Eukaryota > Metazoa > Chordata > Amphibia > Anura > Myobatrachidae > Pseudophryne > Pseudophryne corroboree. The sequence goes on from NC_086454.1 coordinate 2,121,218, forward strand.
ATCTAGGAGTCACTATCTCAGGTGACAAAGGATAAATATAGTATTAATGGCACTATACTGGAAACTACTGAGGAGGAAAGGGATGTAGGAGTCACTATTTCAGGTGACATAAAGGATAAATATAGTATTAATGGCACTATACTGGAAACTACTGAGGAGGAAAGGGATCTAGGAGTCACTATCTCAGGTGACATAAAGGATAAATATAGTATTAATGGCGCTATACTGGAAACTACTGAGGAGGAAAGGGATCTAGGAGTCACTATCTCAGGTGACATAAAGGATAAATATAGTATTAATGGCACTATACTGGAAACTACTGAGGAGGAAAGGGATCTAGGAGTCACTATTTCAGGTGACATACAGGAAAAATATAGTATTAATGGCACTATACTGGAAACTACTGAGGAGGAAAGGGATCTAGGAGTCACTATTTCAGGTGACATAAAGGATAAATATAGTATTAATGGCACTATACTGGAAACTACTGAGGAGGAAAGGGATCTAGGAGTCACTATCTCAGGTGACATAAAGGATAAATATAGTATTAATGGCACTATACTGGAAACTACTGAGGAGGAAAGGGATCTAGGAGTCACTATTTCAGGTGACATACAGGAAAAATATAGTATTAATGGCACTATACTGGAAACTACTGAGGAGTAAAGGGATCTAGGAGTCACTATTTCAGGTGACATAAAGGATAAATATAGTATTAATGGCACTATACTGGAAACTACTGAGGAGGAAAGGGATCTAGGAGTCACTATCTCAGGTGACATAAAGGATAAATATAGTATTAATGGCACTATACTGGAAACTACTGAGGAGGAAAGGGATCTAGGAGTCACTATTTCAGGTGACATAAAGGATAAATATAGTATTAGTGGCACTATACTGGAAACTACTGAGGAGGAAAGGGATCTAGGAGTCACTATTTCAGGTGACATACAGGAAAAATATAGTATTAATGGCACTATACTGGAAACTACTGAGGAGGAAAGGGATCTAGGAGTCACTATTTCAGGTGTCATAAAGGATAAATATAGTATTAATGGCGCTATACTGGAAACTACTGAGGAGGAAAGGGATCTAGTAATCACTATTTCAGGTGACATAAGGGATAAATATAGTATTAATGGCACTATACTGGAAACTACTGAGGAGGAAAGGGATCTAGGAGTCACTATCTCAGGTGACATAAAGGATAAATATAGCATTAATGGCACTATACTGGGAACTACTGAGGAGGAAAGAGATCTAGGAGTCACTATCTCAGGTGACATAAAGGATAAATATAGTATTAATGGCACTATACTGGAAACTACTGAGGAGGAAAGGGATCTAGGAGTCACTATTTCAGGTGACATAGGATAAATATAGTATTAATGGCTCTATACTGGAAACTACTGAGGAGGAAAGGGATCTAGGAGTCACTATTTCAGGTGACATAAAGGATAAATATAGTATTAATGGCACTATACTGGAAACTACTGAGGAGGAAAGGGATCTAGGAGTCACTATTTCAGGTGACCTAAAGGATAACTATAGCATTAATGGCACTATACTGGAAACTACTGAGGAGGAAAGGGATCTAGGAGTCACTATCTCAGGTGACATAAAGGATAAATATAGTATTAATGGCACTATACTGGAAACTACTGAGGAGGAAAGGGATCTAGGAGTCACTATTTCAGGTGACATAAAGGATAAATATAGTATTAATGGCACTATACTGGAAACTACTGAGGAGGAAAGGGATCTAGGAGTCACTATCTCAGGTGACATAAAGGATAAATATAGTATTAATGGCGCTATACTGGGAACTACTGAGGAGGAAAGGGATCTAGGAGTCACTATTTCAGGTGACATACAGGAAAAATATAGTATTAATGGCACTATACTGGAGACTACTGAGGAGGAAAGGGATCTAGGAGTCACTATTTCAGGTGACAAAGGATAAATATAGTATTAATGGTACTATACTGAAACTACTGAGGAGGAAAGGGATCTAGGAGTCACTATCTCAGGTGACATAAAGGATAAATATAGTATTAATGGCACTATACTGGGAACTACTGAGGAGGAAAGGGATCTAGGAGTCACTATTTCAGGTGACATAAAGGATAAATATAGTAATAATGGCACTATACTGGAAACTACGGAGGAGGAAAGGGATCTAGGAGTCACTATTTCAGGTGACATAAAGGATAAATATATGCGCTATACTGGGAACTACTGAGGAGGAAAGGGATCTAGGAGTCACTATCTCAGGTGACATAAAGGATAAATATAGTATTAATGGCACTATACTAGAAACTACTGAGGAGGAAAGGGATCTAGGAGTCACTATTTCAGGTGTCATAAAGGATACATATAGTATTAATGGCACTATACTGGAAACTACTGAGGAGGAAAGGGATCTAGGAGTCACTATCTCAGGTGACATAAAGGATAAATATAGTATTAATGGCACTATACTGGGAACTACTGAGGAGGAAAGGGATCTAGGAGTCACTATCTCAGGTGACATAAAGGATAAATATAGTATTAATGGCACTATACTAGAAACTACTGAGGAAGAAAGGGATCTAGGAGTCACTATTTCAGGTGACATACAGGAAAAATATAGTATTAATTGCACTATACTAGAAACTATTGAGGAGGAAAGGGATCTAGGAGTCACTATTTCAGGTGACATAAAGGATAAATATATGCGCTATACTGGGAACTACTGAGGAGGAAAGGGATCTAGGAGTCACTATCTCAGGTGACATAAAGGATAAATATAGTATTAATGGCACTATACTAAAAACTACTGAGGAGGAAAGGGATCTAGGAGTCACTATTACAGGTGACAAAGGATAAATATAGTATTAATGGCACTATACTGGAAACTACTGAGGAGGAAAGGGATCTAGGAGTCACTATCTCAGGTGACATAAAGGATAAATATAGTATTAATGGCACTATACTGGAAACTACTGAGGAGGAAAGGGATCTAGGAGTCACTATTTCAGGTGACATAAAGGATAAATATAGTATTAATGGCACTATACTGGAAACTACTGAGGAGGAAAGGGATCTAGGTGTCACTATTTCAGGTGACATAAAGGATAAATATAGTAATAATGGCACTATACTGGAAACTACTGAGGAGGAAAGGGATCTAGGAGTCACTATTTCAGGTGACATAAAGGATAAATATAGTATTAATGGCACTATACTGGAAACTACTGAGGAGGAAAGGGATCTAGGAGTCACTATCTCAGGTGACATTGTCAAAGTCAGAAAAATATCTCTATGCACACTACCATATTTGCACCTCACACAGGTCCGTGTTGCGCATGCGTACGCTCTCCCGTACGTGCGCATACTCACAGTCGCGGGCACCCGCAGGCGCATGGTATGCGTATTTACGGTAGAGTTTATGCGATCGTAGCGTGCGACTCAATCATTACATATTTTCACTAATAATGTATTTTGTAGATCATGGTCCCTTTGATAGATTCTGAAAGTTTGGTTAATATAGAATGTTTATGAACAGAGGAATCCCTCTTTGTTTGATACGAAGGGTCAGACAGGAGTAATACAGTGGTGTTTAGTATCCATCGGAAGAATGTTTAATTAGAAATATTCCGGTGTTGGTTTGAAGCAGATCAATCGCTCGTGCGAATAGTTATGGACATAAGAAGTTTATGAACATTTACTTTATTTGCACTTTATTACCCATGCGGCGGGAAACCCAGTTTCCCTCCCACCTGAGCAGTTGGAAATAGTCACAGCCCACCTGTATGAATCAACCTATGACCTTTTGTTATAATACGAAGCCGAATTCCTATGTCCAATGAACAATGAGATTGTAGGGACCATTGAATGGTATTGTGTGTGGGGCATAAATAGGCAGGCCGACCGTATCCAGTTCTCTCTCTTCAACGGTTCTCATTGCTGATAATCGGGAGCTGGATATCGAGGCGCATGCGATCGTTCCCCTTGTGCGTAAGTTTTCTCCGTAATCATATTGTCTTACTGTGAGCCATCTCTCTCTCTCTCCATCTCTCTCTCTCTCTCTCTACTCTTTCTATCGTATTTTCCTTTAATTGTATTGTATTGTATTTCCTGTGTAGTTTATCTGGTTAGTTGGTTTATGTTATATTGTAGTGTATGCTTTGTACTGTGATTCTTTTTGCAAGTATAATAGTTATAATACATATAATAGGTTTCGGACCCTAAGCCCAGGTATCTGTGTATTCTTTATAGTGTTAAGTATTCTCTGAGCGTCGGTGACGCTCAAGCAGCTTTGTAGTTAATCAGGTTACACCAGGTTGCACTTACACTCTGTCTCTACACTAAGGTATACTGTGTATCTCATCGTTAAAGGTATAGATATAAAGGTTTAAACGTTGTAAGCGTCTGCACCGCTGGTGATCTCCTCGTGGTCCCGAGCGTACGCTACGCTATAGCGAATCATTACGTTAGTCGGCAGCCAATAGCGTCCCTGCCTGTGATCACTGGGCCGTAAGCGAACGTGACGCTTGAGCGTCTCGACTACGGTTGAGCGATCGCTACACAACTTGCGTACCCTTACGGTACTTCTTACGTAGATAGCGTACAGTGTTCTTAGACCTCTTAAAGTGTTTTATATACGATAAATATTTAGCTTTATCAATTGGCGGCTCGCCCGTCCTTCACATATCTGCACTAGGTAGATCAGCAGACATTATCCCTCAGCAAAGGGCGGGAGGTTGTATCCCTCGTAGTGCTGACAGGATAAGCGTCTGCTTCACTTAAGTAAAGAGTGCTGAAGGAATCCGGGAACCGGAGGTAAGAACAAAACGCTAGTGTCTTTTAAAACTGTTTATTTTTCTGTCTTGCGTACACACGCACGCACACATATATATATCTGCATTTCTTTTTCTTTTTCATTTTCGTATATCACTCTCCTGTCTGCCAGTTTTTATAGTTGATAGAAGTGCTAAAAGAGAGTTGCCGTTATTTCATAGTTTAAAGGTAATATAGTTAAAAGATAGACAAACACACAGTTTTGCCTGAGAGATAAGGCGAAGTCAGTGTGTTGTGTGGTAGATGATCAAGGATCATCTACATTGATAAAAGTATAAATTTGTGTTACGGTGGATCTTTGCTTTGCGTATACGTGTCTCTAACAAAGACTTGCGTACGCAATCCAAAGGCCGACGCACGCAGCGTACGTTACGCAACGGAGCGTCCGGTTACGCCCACGTAGCTCAAGTCACGATAAGTTGATTTTTAACGCAAAGCGATAAATAACGCAAAGCGATAAATAACGCGAGGCGAGAAATAACGCAAGTCTATTTTTGGGTGTCCGAAATTTAATTAACAGATCCTGCTCCTAATTGGTAACACACCTGATCTGAAGAAAAATTTCTGCGCAGAAATAGAAATAGAAACAAAAGTGTACATGTGATGAGTGAGTGTTTTTACAATTTTTAAAGGTTGAACCACAAGAAAAGTCGAGTACTCGTGAGGTACATGCGTGTAAGTGACGTGCACGGTGGCTAGGGAGGCATCTCTGGTTAAATATACAATTTTGAGCATTAGAGTATAGCAGACCAGGAGGTCATACTGTAACAAGACCAGGAGGTCATACTGTAACAAGACCAGGAGGTCATAACAGACCAGGAGGTCCAGGTACAGCCGACAAGGAAGTCCGCTATACAGTTCACAGGCACAACACCGAAAAGGGTTGGTGCAGCACCCATATAGGCCATATAAGCTCTGGCTGAAGGAATTCGCAGTCGTAAGTTTCGATTCCATTGGTCTTTCCGTACATAAGCTTAGTTGTTTGTGTACTGAACGACTGGACCGCACGTAAGTGTGTGCAGTAGTTAGTAATCTGACCTAATACCATTAGAGTAAAGGGGTCACAAACGCTATCTGTACACTCTAACGTGATTTGTGTAATTTTTTTATTTTAAGGGAAGTTCGCTGCTCACTCAGGATCTATCCAGCAACCAATAGTTACTGGAAAGAGTAAGTGTTCTTCGGATAACCCTCGCAGGTTCCAGTAAATAGAGGTTCAGGTCGCAGGGGCCCTAGGTCGAGTACGCCAGCACCATATCGGTGTGATCAGGTCGTATTGGTCGGCGTGGGCGAGTGAGTGGGGTACTCGGTAAACCGCCACCGTCAGCCTATTGTTGGCATTTGGTTTTTCGTAAGGGTTGGCTAAATAAAGCAACACTTTCGAACTATGGGGGCCACTTGTTCAGGTAGGGGGCGATCAACCTCGGTTCGGGTTGATTCAGTGGTCCGACCAATTGGGTCGGCCAGGTATATAATGTGTGAGAAATATGGAAGTCACACAGAAACTTTATGTGATGAATGGGAGAGAATGACTGTACATGACGGGGAGAAATTCCCAAGAATAGGGAGCTTCAGCTCAGAAGTGTTACAAAATTTAAGGAGGAGGATATGTCTCATAAAATCAACAAAGAGACGAATCCAGCATTATGATTATTTACAGTTGTGGCAACAGGAAGGTGAGATACAGAGAGGTTTGGCTCAGGCGGCGGGATCTGGCTCTAACAGAAAACTGATTGCCACGGCCCCGCCGCCACCATACATATCAGGAGAGAAGTTGATTGCGGAGAAAGACGCACTAAGGTGTAACACAAAATCACTTAGTAATTGTGTAAATGTTAATGATAATGTTAACCCATTAACCCATGCAAGTATTAACCCGTGCAAGTTGTACCCTGTTTTGAACTTTCCTCAGGAGTGTGATCAAGAGGACGAATCGGCAACGATTTCAGCGCTCTCTCTAGCAGCCACCATAGCAGAGACCACAGTAGGCACAGCTCCACCCACGAGATTAGTAAAGGCCCCTAGCGGAGGGATAGGTGAGGTCGTATCAACTGGTAAGTACGGCACCATGCATTATGCTGAAACTATTTCACCACAGCCTGTAGAATCTACACAGAATGAGGTTGTTAGAATTACACCTGTTAGAGTAATAGCAGTGCCAAATGGGAAAACAGACGCATCAGGAGCCACTCCCATTAGGAACATTGCCATGTACACTCCATTTTCCCGAATGGAATTAAGGACCATAGTGTCTGAATTTCCTGACCCTAGAAAAGACTTAGTTGCCAGTCAAAAATACATCAGAGACTTAGGTAACACTACAGAGCCCAACAATAAAGACTGGCAGATATTGCTGAGAGCATGTTTACCCTCAAATGTCGACGCAACTCAATTTTTAGCTGATTGCGGACTAGATCATGATGTACCTCTTACAGATGTGTACAACCAAGATAATGTGAAAAGAATAAACTTGCAGCTAAAAGAGTATTTCCCAGCAGTAGCTAAATGGAATAAGATATTCTCCATTAAACAGAAGGAGTCAGAGACAGCTGCAGAGTATTTTCACAGAGCATTATTAGAAATGGCAAAATACACAGGCATAGAGGACATTAAAACAGACACAAACCATCGGGAAGTAGCAGTATCGGTACTGATGGATGGTTTAAAAGAGTCATTGAAGACTAGGGTACAGACCACACAACCATGTTGGCGAGGTCTGTCTGTGGCTACTTTGAGAGAGGCTGCTATTGATCACGACAGAAACATCACCAGACACAGGGAACAACAAGGTGACAAATTAATGTCAGTAAGTATACAGGCTCTGACCACAAGGCAGCCTTTGTTTGTATCACCAAATCCTGTGGGTAAGTCAAGTATGGTTACTTGTTATTCTTGTCACAAACAGGGACACATGGCACGAGATTGTAGAGTAAAGAATCTACGAAACTCATACCAAACCCCTAGACAACGACACGACACACGACATTGGGAGCAAGGTCCGCAGAAACGGAGTTATGAGCCACATACAGGGGAAACAAAAAGATATCCCCCAAACAGAGACTGGCATGCCTCTGGTAGTTCCCAACTATCTCCCTCACAAGTAGTTGCTGCCAGCGGGATTCAGGGAGGTCACCATACCCAATAGGGGTGTGGCCATACCTGTAATCTGCAGCCAGTAAAATTAATTGCCAATCTTGGAAGTGAACCCGAGATCGCAATTAATGTAGCTGGTAAAACTTTAAACTTTCTTGTAGACACAAGGGCGGCCAAGTCAGTGATAAATTCGACAGTGGGCATGAGAACCACTGGTAGGACAATTCCAGCCATGGGAGTAACAGGAGTAGTCCAGCACTACCCTGTTAGCAAACCAGCCGAGATTACAATAGGGCCTTTGCATACCAAGCATTCCTTTTTGCTGGCTGCATCGGCACCAACTAATCTCCTGGGAAGAGACTTACTGTGTAAAATGGGGTGCGTCATTTATTGTACTCCTGAAGGTGTATTCTTGGACATACCTGAGAAACACGCTCAGGAAGTGCGAGACATGTTAGACTCCCCATCAAAATTAATGTCACATACCATTATGACAAATAGGAATCCATCCCAAATAGAAGAGATGACATCTCAGATACCAGAGTCACTTTGGACAAAAGACGGACAAGACACTGGATTAATGGCAAACGTAGCTCCAGTAGTTGTACAAGTAAAAGATGGTAGGATAGCTCAAAAAATCCCACAGTACCCTCTGAAGCCAGAGGTGGAGTTAGGAGTTTACCCAGTAATAGAGCGCTTGCTACAACAGGGCATTCTGGTAAGAACGTCCAGCACTGCCAATAGTCCCATCTTCCCTGTTAAAAAGAGTGGGGGGAGGGGTTACAGACTAGTGCAGGATCTAAGGGGGATTAACAAAATAGTTGAGAGTCAGTTCCCCGTAGTGCCAAATCCAGCTGTCATCCTAATGCAAATCCCTCCCACTGCCAAATTTTTCACTGTTATTGACCTCTGCTCCGCTTTCTTTTCGGTACCTCTGCACCCTGACAGCCAATATTTGTTTGCATTCACATACAGAGGAGTCCAATACACGTGGACTCGATTACCCCAAGGTTTCATAGATAGTCCAAGTATATTTTCTCAGGCTTTGCATGATTGTTTACAGTCTTTCCAACCAGACAGTGGATCAGTATTGATACAGTATGTGGACGATTTATTACTGTGTTCAGATTCACTGGAAGCATCTCTGAAGGATACGAAACAGCTCCTGTTTCATCTTTCAGACACCGGACACAAGGTGTCCAAAGACAAGTTACAATTATGCCAAACTAAGGTAAAATATTTGGGACACTGTCTAACACAAGGACTGAGACACCTGACCGCTGATAGAATCCAAGCAATTAGAGACATGACTCTGCCACAAACCCAGCAACAGATCAGAACGTTTTTAGGAATGTGTGGGTATTGCCGTAATTGGATCCCAGGGTTTTCCATTTTGGCGTTACCTTTGCAGGAAATGGTCTCCTCAAACAAACCTGATAGGATTTCGCATACAGACGAGTCCGAAACAGCATTTGAGAGACTCAAACAGTGCCTAACGCAGGCACCAGCACTAGGTATGCCAGACTATGGGAAACCCTTTGAACTATACGGAACAGAAAGTGCTGGTTGCGCGGCAGGTGTACTAACCCAAAAACACGGTGATGCCAGCAGGCCAGTTGCATACTACAGCGCTCAGCTAGACACGGTAGCGCGATCCCTCCCCACATGCTTGCGAAGCGTTGCGCGATAGCATTGCTAGTGACAAAAAGCGAAGACGTCGTGCTAGGCCACAACCTCACAATCCATACGCCACATGCAGTATCAGCCTTATTGAATTCTGCCCAAACCAGACACGTCTCATCAGCGAGATTTACAAGATGGGAATTGGCACTAATGGCCCCCGTAAACATCACCATAAGGAGATGCAGTGCATTAAATCCTGCAACGTATCTCCCAGGTGTGCCTGGTCAGGCACAAAGGGTGGAAGGTGAGAGTGATGGGGAAGGAGGATTTAATACAAAGGAAGATACACATGATTGTATGGAATATTTGACCCAAAATTTTACCGCAAGGCCTGACATCAGTGACAACCCACTGGAAGATGCAGAACTCACGTTCTACACGGACGGTAGTTGCCATAGACAGTCAGACTCGGGAGACTTGTGTACTGGATACGCAGTCGTAGATGACCAAGACACCATAGAAGCGGAACCGCTAGGCCCACCTCACTCAGCCCAGGTTGCTGAACTGGTCGCCCTAACCAGAGCATGTGAATTGGCTAAGGGTAAGTCAGCCAATATCTACACCGATTCTAGATACGCATTCGGGGTAGTCCATGATTTCGGAGCCCTATGGCGCCTCAGAAATTTCATGACGGCAGCTGGTACACCGGTAGCGCATGCAGCTCACATAAAAAGGCTTCTAACAGCGATACAGGAACCCGACAGAGTGGCTGTTATCAAATGTAAAGCACACACATATAGCCAAGACCCGGTATCACTTGGTAACAGCCGAGCAGACGAAGCTGCTAAGTTAGCAGCTGCTACCCCCATACAGACAGACACCACACAATTAATGGTATTTAATACCATTAACACACAGAAGTTGTGTGAAATGCAAAATTTGTGTTCCACACAGGAAAAGGCAGTCTGGAAGGCAAAGGGATGTGGCCAGGAGTCCTCAGGACTCTGGACGGATGGACATGGTAAACCAGTGGCCCCCAGAGCATATCTTCCATGTCTGGCTGAAGCAGCTCACGGGCTGACTCATCTAGGCAAGGAAGGGATGTGCAAATTGGTAAGAGCCTATTGGTGCGCCCCAGGATTCTCCTCTCATGCGAGTAAAAGAGCAATGTCATGCCTTACCTGTTTGAGAAAGAATATTGGAAAGGCAATACCTACAGAACCATCCCATATCCCACCTGCCGGCGGCCCTTTCCAGGTAATACAAATTGATTTTATACAATTACCCCCTTGTCGGAATTTGAAATATGTACTTGTTTGTATAGATGTTTTCTCAAATTGGGTCGAAGCATTTCCTGCAGCTACAAATACCGCTATGTTTACTGCTAAGAAAATTGTGCAGGAATTTGTATGTAGATATGGTATCCCTAGAATAATCGAAAGTGATAGGGGTACCCATTTTACAGGTGATGTCTTTCAAGGAATGTGTAAGTTGATGGGAATTGATAGCAAGCTGCACACTCCGTACCGTCCACAGGCGAGTGCGAAGGTCGAAAGAGTGAACAGCACTATTAAAAATAAATTGAGTAAAGTGATGGCAGAGACAGGATTGACATGGCCAGAAGCTTTACCCATTGTACTGTACAGTATCAGAACCACTCCCAGGTCCCCTCTTAATCTGTCCCCTTTTGAAATCTTGTTTGGTCGACAACCGCATGTCATGATTAACCCTCAAGATGATTTGAAATGTAACAATGAAGTGACTGTAAAGTACTTGATTAACATGAGTAAACAGTTAAGGAATCAAAATGATAGTCTGAAGTTGGTGATTCCTGATCTACCTGATAGTAATTGTCATGACATTGAACCTGGGGATTATGTAATGATACGGAATTTTCTACGCTCAGGTTGCCTTATTGACAGATGGGAAGGACCATACCAGGTCTTATTGACTAGCACTACGGCATTGAAGGTTGCTGAGAGAGAGACTTGGGTCCATTCATCCCACTGCAAGAAGGTTGCTGATCCAGAGAAGTCCCGTGATAAGGAACAGACGGTAGAGGTTGTATCACTGGAGTGTCTGTTCCAGGAGGACTGAGGCGGCACCTGAGCCTTGAAGACCGAGAGCTGTTGTCGACTCCCCACTCCCTTTTATTGTTTTTCTCCACTTCCCATCCCCTCTCCCTCAAATTTCTTTTTCCTCCTTCTCATTCTTCTCCATTTCCTCCTATAAGATGGACTTGCCCCAAGAGACTGTGATCCGGATTTTCCTGTTGACCATGATGTTGACCAGAGCAGTCTGTTCCGGCGAGAGTACCATGGAGGTCGATAGAGGTTCTGGAATGGGTTCTGATGATAAAGATGGAGGCGTAGTTTTCCAAGATCAACCTAACCAACAAGCAAAGGCGAGTATCAGAAAACGATCCGATAGCATTGACCATAGAAGAAATTGTGACGGATTGTTAGCTGAAGAAAACTGTATCTGTAGGCTCTGTAACAATGTCATTGAAGATGGGTGCATTAAGAAATGCCAATCCAGTTTTAATATCCATATGGACCGGCATCCATTGAGTGACTATCACTCCTTAGTGGGTAATGTGTTAAACAAAACAGATTGTTGGGTATGCTCTCAAGTACCTCAAGGTCATAGCAAATCAGGGCTAGTGCCATTTCCTTTAACGATAGGGGAGGTACTTGAGTTAAATGGTGGGAGACCGGTGGACAGGAGGTTTAATATCTCCAGCCCTCCTAGTTTGAAGCTCCACCAATACCATGTGGATAGGTCCCTATTATGTTTCAACATCTCCAATCCCAGAAAGCCGGGAAATTGGGAAGTGTCATGGAGTAACCACACCATGACCTTTTCGCATAGAGCAGATAGAATGCCTACAGATACAGAGCTTGTACGCCACATAGCCAGTAGAGGAAAATCTTTCCGGTATAGGTACACCTTAGGAAATAGGATTACGAGAGTTGGAGAAGTATCACCAGGATACTGTGCACATATCGTACAACCTGATACGTGTATTAAGCAGATGGAAGAATTAGGGTTAGGAGATTTCACCTGGAAGGTGTGTAATATGGTTATGTCCTTCTCCGTCCCATATGTTCTCCCCGATGATGCATATTTCATATGCGGGAGAAAGGCGTACAAGTGGCTTGCCCCAAACTCTGAAGGATTGTGTTATATTGGAAAAGTATTGCCTGAAGTAATGACTGTAACACATGATAAAATGAAAGACATACATCGTGGTGCCCAAGCTCCTTATACTCACACCCATTACGAGCACGTCGTTAAAAGGCACCTGATAGAGAAGACAGAGCATCCGGCCTCTGATCTGATAAGTGAATCCACCGGGATTCAATTCTTAATCGCGTTAGATTTCACCCGCACCGCTAGAGGAGTGCTAAATTATAAATACATATCGGCGCTCGCAAATTTGTTAGATAATATCACTGAAATGTATGATGACACGTTTAGATATACTGGAAGGGAACTTCAAGCTTATAAAACAGAACTGGTGCAGCATAGAATGGTTCTTAATTACCTCACAGCAGTGACAGGCGGATATTGTGTTACATTAGCAACACAGTACGGCGTGAAGTGTTGCACGTATATCACGAATAGCACCGAGGATCCGGTCGAGGTCATAGACCAAAAGATGGACGATATTCTCCAATTGAAGTGGGAATTTCGCCGAAAACACAATCTCACTCTTGCTGCTGTAGGTAATGAGCTGACTGGTTGGGTGTCATGGTTGAACCCGCGAAATTGGTTCTCCGGTTTGGGAGACTGGGCTCAAGGAGTCATAATGGATGTTGGGAAGTTTCTCCTATGTATCTTAGGTGTTATCATAACGATCGGTTTGATATTTAGATGCGGTCAGGCTTTAATGAGGTGCAATCGTCGTACTAAGGTAATGAGTTTGAGGAGTGAGGAAACTGTAATTAACCTGGATTTGATTTATGACCCAATGATAGAAACAATGATGTGATGAAAATGCGATTTCTACGGTCCGTTTCTTTCTCCTGTTTTTCTGCTTTTCTCCAAGATAAAAAGACCCCCTTGGACGAGGAAGTCGACGAGACGCTATACAGACAACAGATAGACCAAAGAAGAAGTTTTGACCACTTGAGATATGGACACTTGATGAACTTTGCCATGGATCCCCAGTTTCCCTAGAATTCTTAAACTTACGCTAGCCCAACATTTTTTGTAAATCTAATGGCATTGACAAAGCTTTTTGCTCACACCTAATGGGCAACACAGCGCAAAGAAGACGACTTTCAACTGATACCGAACAAAACTTCAACCGACAGATGTACATTAACCTGACATAGAATACCACCGTATTTACCGTAATTATGTCTTTTCTTCATTTCTACAACCCTCAGGTAATGACACACATAGTATAGGGAATACAGGCACAGATATCAGCAATCACATATTCCCCCATTCATGTATCATCAACTAAAATGTGCTCCCCATTTTGTTCAAAATCCGAAAAGAGCTCGGTAAAGTTTGACAGCCCATCCACAGACCCGTACCACGGGATAAGAAGGAATTCAAATGTATACTTCGCAATACCTCGAAGCTTGATTTACAACACGTACGGCACGATGATACATGACCCCCCAAACACGGATTCATACACACATGCTTCTGCTATCTCACTAGGTCATACCCTCTTCACACCTACTCCTCTCTCCTCCCTTACCCAACCATGTAAATGAATTAACCCCTAACATATATTTTTCTCCTTTTGAAATGTTTTCAGGAAGTGGCAGTTATTATTGACTGCCAAAGGGTGGACTGTCAAAGTCAGAAAAATATCTCTATGCACACTACCATATTTGCACCTCACACAGGTCCGTGTTGCGCATGCGTACGCTCTCCCGTACGTGCGCATACTCACAGTCGCGGGCACCCGCAGGCGCATGGTATGCGTATTTACGGTAGAGTTTATGCGATCGTAGCGTGCGACTCAATCATTACATATTTTCACTAATAATGTATTTTGTAGATCATGGTCCCTTTGATAGATTCTGAAAGTTTGGTTAATATAGAATGTTTATGAACAGAGGAATCCCTCTTTGTTTGATACGAAGGGTCAGACAGGAGTAATACAGTGGTGTTTAGTATCCATCGGAAGAATATTTAATTAGAAATATTCCGGTGTTGGTTTGAAGCAGATCAATCGCTCGTGCGAATAGTTATGGACATAAGAAGTTTATGAACATTTACTTTATTTGCACTTTATTACCCATGCGGCGGGAAACCCAGTTTCCCTCCCACCTGAGCAGTTGGAAATAGTCACAGCCCACCTGTATGAATCAACCTATGACCTTTTGTTATAATACGAAGCCGAATTCCTATGTCCAATGAACAATGAGATTGTAGGGACCATTGAATGGTATTGTGTGTGGGGCATAAATAGGCAGGCCGACCGTATCCAGTTCTCTCTCTTCAACGGTTCTCATTGCTGATAATCGGGAGCTGGATATCGAGGCGCATGCGATCGTTCCCCTTGTGCGTAAGTTTTCTCCGTAATCATATTGTCTTACTGTGAGCCATCTCTCTCTCTCTCCATCTCTCTCTCTCTCTACTCTTTCTATCGTATTTTCCTTTAATTGTATTGTATTGTATTTCCTGTGTAGTTTATCTGGTTAGTTGGTTTATGTTATATTGTAGTGTATGCTTTGTACTGTGATTCTTTTTGCAAGTATAATAGTTATAATACATATAATAGGTTTCGGACCCTAAGCCCAGGTATCTGTGTATTCTTTATAGTGTTAAGTATTCTCTGAGCGTCGGTGACGCTCAAGCAGCTTTGTAGTTAATCAGGTTACACCAGGTTGCACTTACACTCTGTCTCTACACTAAGGTATACTGTGTATCTCATCGTTAAAGGTATAGATATAAAGGTTTAAACGTTGTAAGCGTCTGCACCGCTGGTGATCTCCTCGTGGTCCCGAGCGTACGCTACGCTATAGCGAATCATTACGTTAGTCGGCAGCCAATAGCGTCCCTGCCTGTGATCACTGGGCCGTAAGCGAACGTGACGCTTGAGCGTCTCGACTACGGTTGAGCGATCGCTACACAACTTGCGTACCCTTACGGTACTTCTTACGTAGATAGCGTACAGTGTTCTTAGACCTCTTAAAGTGTTTTATATACGATAAATATTTAGCTTTATCAACATAAAGGATAAATATAGTATTAATGGCACTATACTGGGAACTACTGAGGAGGAAAGGGATCTAGGAGTCACTATCTCAGGTGACATAAAGGATAAATATAGTATTAATGGCACTATACTGGAAACTACTGAGGAGGAAAGGGATCTATGAGTCACTATTTCAGGTGACATAAAGGATAAATATAGTATTAATGGCGCTATACTGGAAACTACTGAGGAGGAAAGGGATCTAGGAGTCACTATCTCAGGTGACATAAAGGATAAATATAGTATTAATGGCACTATACTGGAAACTACTGAGGAGGAAAGAGATCTAGGAGTCACTATTTCAGGTGACATAAAGGATAAATATAGCATTAATGGCACTATATTGGAAACTACTGAGGAGGAAAGAGATCTAGGAGTCACTATTTCAGGTGACACAAAGGATAAATATAGTATTAATGGCACTATACTGGAAACTACTGAGGAGGAAAGGGATCTAGGAGTCACTATTTCAGGTGACATAAAGGATAAATATAGTAATAATGGCACTATACTGGAAACTACTGAGGAGGAAAGGGATCTAGGAGTCACTATTTCAGGTGACATAGGATAAATATAGTATAAATGGCGCTATGCTGGGAACTACTGAGGAGCAAAGGGATCTAGGAGTCACTATTTCAGGTGACATAAAGGATAAATATATAGTATTAATTGCACTATACTGGAAACTACTGAGGAGGAAAGGGATCTAGGAGTCACTATTTCATATGACATAAAGGATAAATATAGTATTAATGGCGCTATACTGGGGACTACTGAGGAGGAAAGGGATCTAGGAGTCACTATTTCAGGTGACATAAAGGATAAATATAGTGTTAAT
This sequence comes from Pseudophryne corroboree, assembly GCF_028390025.1. NCBI lineage: Eukaryota > Metazoa > Chordata > Amphibia > Anura > Myobatrachidae > Pseudophryne > Pseudophryne corroboree. The sequence goes on from NC_086454.1 coordinate 2,137,840, forward strand.
GGCGCTATACTGGGAACTACTGAGGAGGAAAGGGATCTAGGAGTCACTATTTCAGGTGACATAAAGGATAAATATAGTACTAATGGCACTATACTGGAAACTACTGAGGAGGAAAGAGATCTAGGAGTCACTATTTCAGGTGACATAAAGGATAAATATAGTATTAATGTCACTATACTGGAACTACTGAGGAGGAAAGGGATCTAGGAGTCACTATCTCAGGTGACATAAATAAAGGATAAATATAGTATTAATGGCACTATACTGGAAACTACTGAGGAGGAAAGGGATCTAGGAGTCACTATCTCAGGTGACATAAAGGATAAATATAGTATTAATGGCACTATACTGGAAACTACTGAGGAGGAAAGGGATCTAGGAGTCACTATTTCAGGTGACATAAAGGATAAATATAGTATTAATGGCACTATACTGGAAACTACTGAGGAGGAAAGGGATCTAGGAGTCACTATTTCAGGTGACAAAGGATAAATATAGTATTAATGGCGCTATACTGGAGACTACTGAGGAGGAAAGGGATCTAGGAGTCACTATTTCAGGTGACATAAAGGATAAATATAGTATTAATGTCACTATACTGGAACTACTGAGGAGGAAAGGGATCTAGGAGTCACTATCTCAGGTGACATAAATAAAGGATAAATATAGTATTAATGGCACTATACTGGAAACTACTGAGGAGGAAAGGGATCTAGGAGTCACTATCTCAGGTGACATAAAGGATAAATATAGTATTAATGGCACTATACTGGAAACTACTGAGGAGGAAAGGGATCTAGGAGTCACTATTTCAGGTGACATAAAGGATAAATATAGTATTAATGGCACTATACTGGAAACTACTGAGGAGGAAAGGGATCTAGGAGTCACTATTTCAGGTGACATAAAGGATAAATATAGTATTAATGGCACTATACTGGAAACTACTGAGGAGGAAAGGGATCTAGGAGTCACTATCTCAGGTGACATAAAGGATAAATATAGTATTAATGGCACTATACTGGAAACTACTGAGGAGGAAAGGGATCTAGGAGTCACTATTTCAGGTGACATAAAGGATAAATATAGTATTAATGGCACTATACTGGGAACTACTGAGGAGGAAAGGGATCTAGGAGTCACTATCTCAGGTGACATAAAGGATAAATATAGTAATAATGGCACTATACTGGAAACTACTGAGGAGGAGAGGGATCTAGGAGTCACTATCTCAGGTGACATAAAGGATAAATATAGTATTAATGACACTATACTGGAAACTACTGAGGAGGAAAGGGATCTAGGAGTCACTATTTCAGGTGACATAAAGGATAAATATAGTATTAATGGCACTATACTGGGGACTACTGAGGAGGAAAGGGATCTAGGAGTCACTATTTCAGGTGACATAAAGGATAAATATATAGTATTAATGGCACTATACTGGAAACCACTGAGGAGGAAAGGGATCTAGGAGTCACTATTTCAGGTGACATAAAGGATAAATATAGTATTAATGACACTATACTGGAAACTACTGAGGAGGAAAGGGATCTAGGAGTCACTATTTCATGTGACATAAATGATAAATATAGTATAATGGCACTATACTGGCAGCTACTGAGGAGGAAAGGGATCTAGGAGTCACTATCTCAGGTGACATAAAGGATAAATATAGTATTAATGGCACTATACTGGAAACTACTGAGGAGGAAAGGGATCTAGGAGTCACTATCTCAGGTGACATAAAGGATAAATATAGTATTAATGGCGCTATACTAGAAACTACTGAGGAGGAAAGGGATCTAGAAGTCACTATCTCAGGTGACATAAAGGATAAATATAGTATTAATGACACTATACTGGAAACTACTGAGGAGGAAAGAGATCTAGGAGTCACTATTTCAGGTGACATAAAGGATAAATATAGTATTAATGGCACTATACTGGTAACTACTGAGGAGGAAAGGGATCTAGGAGTCACTATTTCAGGTGACATAAAGGATAAATATAGTATTAATGGCACTATACTGGTAACTACTGAGGAGGAAAGGGATCTAGGAGTCCCTATTTCAGGTGACATAAAGGATAAATATAGTATTAATGGCACTATACTGGGAACTACTGAGGAGGAAAGGGATCTAGGAGTCACTATTTCAGGTGACATAAAGGATAAATATAGTACTAATGGCACTATACTGGAAACTACTGAGGAGGAAAGAGATCTAGGAGTCACTATTTCAGGTGACATAAAGGATAAATATAGTATTAATGTCACTATACTGGAACTACTGAGGAGGAAAGGGATCTAGGAGTCACTATCTCAGGTGACATAAATAAAGGATAAATATAGTATTAATGGCACTATACTGGAAACTACTGAGGAGGAAAGGGATCTAGGAGTCACTATCTCAGGTGACATAAAGGATAAATATAGTATTAATGGCACTATACTGGAAACTACTGAGGAGGAAAGGGATCTAGGAGTCACTATTTCAGGTGACATAAAGGATAAATATAGTATTAATGGCACTATACTGGAAACTACTGAGGAGGAAAGGGATCTAGGAGTCACTATTTCAGGTGACAAAGGATAAATATAGTATTAATGGCGCTATACTGGAGACTACTGAGGAGGAAAGGGATCTAGGAGTCACTATTTCAGGTGACATAAAGGATAAATATAGTATTAATGTCACTATACTGGAACTACTGAGGAGGAAAGGGATCTAGGAGTCACTATCTCAGGTGACATAAATAAAGGATAAATATAGTATTAATGTCACTATACTGGAAACTACTGAGGAGGAAAGGGATCTAGGAGTCACTATCTCAGGTGACATAAAGGATACATATAGTATTAATGGCACTATACTGGAAACTACTGAGGAGGAAAGGGATCTAGGAGTCACTATTTCAGGTGACATAAAGGATAAATATAGTATTAATGGCACTATACTGGAAACTACTGAGGAGGAAAGGGATCTAGGAGTCACTATTTCAGGTGACATAAAGGATAAATATAGTATTAATGGCACTATACTGGAAACTACTGAGGAGGAAAGGGATCTAGGAGTCACTATCTCAGGTGACATAAAGGATAAATATAGTATTAATGGCACTATACTGGAAACTACTGAGGAGGAAAGGGATCTAGGAGTCACTATTTCAGGTGACATAAAGGATAAATATAGTATTAATGGCACTATACTGGGAACTACTGAGGAGGAAAGGGATCTAGGAGTCACTATCTCAGGTGACATAAAGGATAAATATAGTAATAATGGCACTATACTGGAAACTACTGAGGAGGAGAGGGATCTAGGAGTCACTATCTCAGGTGACATAAAGGATAAATATAGTATTAATGACACTATACTGGAAACTACTGAGGAGGAAAGGGATCTAGGAGTCACTATTTCAGGTGACATAAAGGATAAATATAGTATTAATGGCACTATACTGGAGACTACTGAGGAGGAAAGGGATCTAGGAGTCACTATTTCAGGTGACATAAAGGATAAATATAGTATTAATGTCACTATACTGGAACTACTGAGGAGGAAAGGGATCTAGGAGTCACTATCTCAGGTGACATAAATAAAGGATAAATATAGTATTAATGGCACTATACTGGAAACTACTGAGGAGGAAAGGGATCTAGGAGTCACTATCTCAGGTGACATAAAGGATAAATATAGTATTAATGGCACTATACTGGAAACTACTGAGGAGGAAAGGGATCTAGGAGTCACTATTTCAGGTGACATAAAGGATAAATATAGTATTAATGGCACTATACTGGAAACTACTGAGGAGGAAAGGGATCTAGGAGTCACTATTTCAGGTGACATAAAGGATAAATATAGTATTAATGGCACTATACTGGAAACTACTGAGGAGGAAAGGGATCTAGGAGTCACTATCTCAGGTGACATAAAGGATAAATATAGTATTAATGGCACTATACTGGAAACTACTGAGGAGGAAAGGGATCTAGGAGTCACTATTTCAGGTGACATAAAGGATAAATATAGTATTAATGGCACTATACTGGGAACTACTGAGGAGGAAAGGGATCTAGGAGTCACTATCTCAGGTGACATAAAGGATAAATATAGTAATAATGGCACTATACTGGAAACTACTGAGGAGGAGAGGGATCTAGGAGTCACTATCTCAGGTGACATAAAGGATAAATATAGTATTAATGACACTATACTGGAAACTACTGAGGAGGAAAGGGATCTAGGAGTCACTATTTCAGGTGACATAAAGGATAAATATAGTATTAATGGCACTATACTGGGGACTACTGAGGAGGAAAGGGATCTAGGAGTCACTATCTCAGGTGACATAAATAAAGGATAAATATAGTATTAATGGCACTATACTGGAAACTACTGAGGAGGAAAGGGATCTAGGAGTCACTATCTCAGGTGACATAAAGGATAAATATAGTATTAATGGCACTATACTGGAAACTACTGAGGAGGAAAGGGATCTAGGAGTCACTATTTCAGGTGACATAAAGGATAAATATAGTATTAATGGCACTATACTGGAAACTACTGAGGAGGAAAGGGATCTAGGAGTCACTATTTCAGGTGACATAAAGGATAAATATAGTATTAATGGCACTATACTGGAAACTACTGAGGAGGAGAGGGATCTAGGAGTCACTATCTCAGGTGACATAAAGGATAAATATAGTATTAATGACACTATACTGGAAACTACTGAGGAGGAAAGGGATCTAGGAGTCACTATTTCAGGTGACATAAAGGATAAATATAGTATTAATGGCACTATACTGGAAACTACTGAGGAGGAAAGGGATCTAGGAGTCACTATTTCAGGTGACATAAGGGATAAAAATAGTATTAATGGCGCTATACTGGAAACTACTGAGGAGGAAAGGGATCTAGGAGTCACTATTTCAGGTGACATAAAGGATAAATATAGTAATAATGGCACTATACTGGAAACTACTGAGGAGGAAAGGGATCTAGGAGTCACTATTTCAGGTGACATAAAGGATAAATATAGTAATAATGGCACTATACTGGAAACTACTGAGGAGGAAAGGGATCTAGGAGTCACTATTTCAGGTGACATAAGGGATAAAAATAGTATTAATGGCGCTATACTGGAAACTACTGAGGAGGAAAGGGATCTAGGAGTCACTATTTCAGCTGACATAAAGGATAAATATAGTAATAATGGCACTATACTGGAAACTACTGAGGAGGAAAGGGATCTAGGAGTCACTATTTCAGGTGACATAAAGGATAAATATAGTATTAATGGCACTATACTGGAAACTACTGAGGAGGAAAGGGATCTAGGAGTCACTATCTCAGGTGACATAAAGGATAAATATAGTATTAATGGCACTATACTGGAAACTACTGAGGAGGAAAGGGATCTAGGAGTCACTATTTCAGGTGACATAAAGGATAAATATAGTATTAATGGCACTATACTGGAAACTACTGAGGAGGAAAGGGATCTAGGAGTCACTATTTCAGGTGACATAAAGGATAAATATAGTAATAATGGCACTATACTGGGGACTACTGAGGAGGAAAGGGATCTAGGAGTCACTATCTCAGGTGACATAAAGGATAAATATAGTATTAATGGCACTATACTGGAAACTACTGAGGAGGAAAGGGATCTAGGAGTCACTATTTCAGGTGACATAAAGGATAAATATAGTATTAATGGCACTATACTGGGAACTACTGAGGAGGAAAGGGATCTAGGAGTCACTATCTCAGGTGACATAAAGGATAAATATAGTAATAATGGCACTATACTGGAAACTACTGAGGAGGAGAGGGATCTAGGAGTCACTATCTCAGGTGACATAAAGGATAAATATAGTATTAATGACACTATACTGGAAACTACTGAGGAGGAAAGGGATCTAGGAGTCACTATTTCAGGTGACATAAAGGATAAATATAGTATTAATGGCACTATACTGGAAACTACTGAGGAGGAAAGGGATCTAGGAGTCACTATTTCAGGTGACATAAGGGATAAAAATAGTATTAATGGCACTATACTGGAAACTACTGAGGAGGAAAGGGATCTAGGAGTCACTATCTCAGGTGACATAAAGGATAAATATAGTATTAATGACACTATACTGGAAACTACTGAGGAGGAAAGGGATCTAGGAGTCACTATTTCAGGTGACATAAAGGATAAATATAGTATTAATGGCACTATACTGGAAACTACTGAGGAGGAAAGGGATCTAGGAGTCACTATTTCAGGTGACATAAAGGATAAATATAGTAATAATGGCACTATACTGGGGACTACTGAGGAGGAAAGGGATCTAGGAGTCACTATCTCAGGTGACATAAAGGATAAATATAGTATTAATGGCACTATACTGGAAACTACTGAGGAGGAAAGGGATCTAGGAGTCACTATCTCAGGTGACATAAAGGATAAATATAGTATTAATGGCACTATACTGGAAACTACTGAGGAGGAAAGGGATCTAGGAGTCACTATCTCAGGTGACATAAATGATAAATATAGTAATAATGGCACTATACTGGGGACTACTGAGGAGGAAAGGGATCTAGGAGTCACTATTTCAGGTGACATAAAGGATAAATATAGTATTAATGGCACTATACTGGAAACTACTGAGGAGGAAAGGGATCTAGGAGTCTCTATTTCAGGTGACATAAAGGATAAATATAGTAATAATGGCACTATACTGGGGACTACTGAGGAGGAAAGGGATCTAGGAGTCACTATCTCAGGTGACATAAAGGATAAATATAGTATTAATGGCACTATACTGGAAACTACTGAGGAGGAAAGGGATCTAGGAGTCACTATCTCAGGTGACATAAAGGATAAATATAGTATTAATGGCACTATACTGGAAACTACTGAGGAGGAAAGGGATCTAGGAGTCACTATCTCAGGTGACATAAATGATAAATATAGTAATAATGGCACTATACTGGGGACTACTGAGGAGGAAAGGGATCTAGGAGTCACTATTTCAGGTGACATAAAGGATAAATATAGTATTAATGGCACTATACTGGAAACTACTGAGGAGGAAAGGGATCTAGGAGTCACTATCTCAGGTGACATAAAGGATAAATATAGTATTAATGGCACTATACTGGAAACTACTGAGGAGGAAAGGGATCTAGGAGTCACTATCTCAGGTGACATAAAGGATAAATATAGTATTAATGGCACTATACTGGAAACTACTGAGGAGGAAAGGGATCTAGGAGTCACTATTACAGGTGACATAAAGGATAAATATAGTAATAATGGCACTATACTGGAAACTACGGAGGAGGAAAGGGATCTAGGAGTCACTATTTCAGGTGACAAAGGGTAAATATAGTATTAATGGCACTATACTGGAAACTACTGAGTAGGAAAGGGATCTAGGAGTCACTATCTCAGGTGACATAAAGGATAAATATAGTAATAATGGCACTATACTGGGGACTGCTGAGGAGGAAAGGGATCTAGGAGTCACTATTTCAGGTGACAAAGGATACATATAGTATTAATGGCGCTATACTGGAAACTACTGAGGAGGAAAGGGATCTAGGAGTCACTATTACAGGTGACATAAAGGATAAATATAGTAATAATGGCACTATACTGGAAACTACGGAGGAGGAAAGGGATCTAGGAGTCACTATCTCAGGTGACATAAATAAAGGATAAATATAGTATTAATGGCACTATACTGGAAACTACTGAGGAGGAAAGGGATCTAGGAGTCACTACCTCAGGTGACATAAAGGATAAATATAGTATTAATGGCACTATACTGGAAACTACTGAGGAGGAAAGGGATCTAGGAGTCACTATTTCAGGTGACATAAAGGATAAATATAGTATTAATGGCACTATACTGGAAACTACTGAGGAGGAAAGGGATCTAGGAGTCACTATTTCAGGTGACATAAAGGATAAATATAGTATTAATGGCACTATACTGGAAACTACTGAGGAGGAAAGGGATCTAGGAGTCACTATCTCAGGTGACATAAAGGATAAATATAGTATTAATGGCACTATACTGGAAACTACTGAGGAGGAAAGGGATCTAGGAGTCACTATTTCAGGTGACATAAAGGATAAATATAGTATTAATGGCACTATACTGGGAACTACTGAGGAGGAAAGGGATCTAGGAGTCACTATCTCAGGTGACATAAAGGATAAATATAGTAATAATGGCACTATACTGGAAACTACTGAGGAGGAGAGGGATCTAGGAGTCACTATCTCAGGTGACATAAAGGATAAATATAGTATTAATGACACTATACTGGAAACTACTGAGGAGGAAAGGGATCTAGGAGTCACTATTTCAGGTGACATAAAGGATAAATATAGTATTAATGGCACTATACTGGGGACTACTGAGGAGGAAAGGGATCTAGGAGTCACTATCTCAGGTGACATAAATAAAGGATAAATATAGTATTAATGGCACTATACTGGAAACTACTGAGGAGGAAAGGGATCTAGGAGTCACTATCTCAGGTGACATAAAGGATAAATATAGTATTAATGGCACTATACTGGAAACTACTGAGGAGGAAAGGGATCTAGGAGTCACTATTTCAGGTGACATAAAGGATAAATATAGTATTAATGGCACTATACTGGAAACTACTGAGGAGGAAAGGGATCTAGGAGTCACTATTTCAGGTGACATAAAGGATAAATATAGTATTAATGGCACTATACTGGAAACTACTGAGGAGGAAAGGGATCTAGGAGTCACTATCTCAGGTGACATAAAGGATAAATATAGTATTAATGGCACTATACTGGAAACTACTGAGGAGGAAAGGGATCTAGGAGTCACTATTTCAGGTGACATAAAGGATAAATATAGTATTAATGGCACTATACTGGGAACTACTGAGGAGGAAAGGGATCTAGGAGTCACTATCTCAGGTGACATAAAGGATAAATATAGTAATAATGGCACTATACTGGAAACTACTGAGGAGGAGAGGGATCTAGGAGTCACTATCTCAGGTGACATAAAGGATAAATATAGTATTAATGACACTATACTGGAAACTACTGAGGAGGAAAGGGATCTAGGAGTCACTATTTCAGGTGACATAAAGGATAAATATAGTATTAATGGCACTATACTGGAAACTACTGAGGAGGAAAGGGATCTAGGAGTCACTATTTCAGGTGACATAAGGGATAAAAATAGTATTAATGGCGCTATACTGGAAACTACTGAGGAGGAAAGGGATCTAGGAGTCACTATTTCAGGTGACATAAAGGATAAATATAGTAATAATGGCACTATACTGGAAACTACTGAGGAGGAAAGGGATCTAGGAGTCACTATTTCAGGTGACATAAAGGATAAATATAGTAATAATGGCACTATACTGGAAACTACTGAGGAGGAAAGGGATCTAGGAGTCACTATTTCAGGTGACATAAGGGATAAAAATAGTATTAATGGCGCTATACTGGAAACTACTGAGGAGGAAAGGGATCTAGGAGTCACTATTTCAGGTGACATAAAGGATAAATATAGTAATAATGGCACTATACTGGAAACTACTGAGGAGGAAAGGGATCTAGGAGTCACTATTTCAGGTGACATAAAGGATAAATATAGTATTAATGGCACTATACTGGAAACTACTGAGGAGGAAAGGGATCTAGGAGTCACTATCTCAGGTGACATAAAGGATAAATATAGTATTAATGGCACTATACTGGAAACTACTGAGGAGGAAAGGGATCTAGGAGTCACTATTTCAGGTGACATAAAGGATAAATATAGTATTAATGGCACTATACTGGGAACTACTGAGGAGGAAAGGGATCTAGGAGTCACTATTTCAGGGGACATAAAGGATAAATATAGTAATAATGGCACTATACTGGAAACTACTGAGGAGGAGAGGGATCTAGGAGTCACTATCTCAGGTGACATAAAGGATAAATATAGTATTAATGACACTATACTGGAAACTACTGAGGAGGAAAGGGATCTAGGAGTCACTATTTCAGGTGACATAAAGGATAAATATAGTATTAATGGCACTATACTGGAAACTACTGAGGAGGAAAGGGATCTAGGAGTCACTATTTCAGGTGACATAAAGGATAAATATAGTAATAATGGCACTATACTGGGGACTACTGAGGAGGAAAGGGATCTAGGAGTCACTATCTCAGGTGACATAAAGGATAAATATAGTATTAATGGCACTATACTGGAAACTACTGAGGAGGAAAGGGATCTAGGAGTCACTATCTCAGGTGACATAAAGGATAAATATAGTATTAATGGCACTATACTGGAAACTACTGAGGAGGAAAGGGATCTAGGAGTCACTATCTCAGGTGACATAAAGGATAAATATAGTATTAATGGCACTATACTGGAAACTACTGAGGAGGAAAGGGATCTAGGAGTCACTATTTCAGGTGACATAAAGGATAAATATAGTATTAATGGCACTATACTGGGAACTACTGAGGAGGAAAGGGATCTAGGAGTCACTATCTCAGGTGACATAAAGGATAAATATAGTAATAATGGCACTATACTGGAAACTACTGAGGAGGAGAGGGATCTAGGAGTCACTATCTCAGGTGACATAAAGGATAAATATAGTATTAATGACACTATACTGGAAACTACTGAGGAGGAAAGGGATCTAGGAGTCACTATTTCAGGTGACATAAAGGATAAATATAGTATTAATGGCACTATACTGGAAACTACTGAGGAGGAAAGGGATCTAGGAGTCACTATTTCAGGTGACATAAGGGATAAAAATAGTATTAATGGCACTATACTGGAAACTACTGAGGAGGAAAGGGATCTAGGAGTCACTATCTCAGGTGACATAAAGGATAAATATAGTATTAATGACACTATACTGGAAACTACTGAGGAGGAAAGGGATCTAGGAGTCACTATTTCAGGTGACATAAAGGATAAATATAGTATTAATGGCACTATACTGGAAACTACTGAGGAGGAAAGGGATCTAGGAGTCACTATTTCAGGTGACATAAAGGATAAATATAGTAATAATGGCACTATACTGGGGACTACTGAGGAGGAAAGGGATCTAGGAGTCACTATCTCAGGTGACATAAAGGATAAATATAGTATTAATGGCACTATACTGGAAACTACTGAGGAGGAAAGGGATCTAGGAGTCACTATCTCAGGTGACATAAAGGATAAATATAGTATTAATGGCACTATACTGGAAACTACTGAGGAGGAAAGGGATCTAGGAGTCACTATCTCAGGTGACATAAATGATAAATATAGTAATAATGGCACTATACTGGGGACTACTGAGGAGGAAAGGGATCTAGGAGTCACTATTTCAGGTGACATAAAGGATAAATATAGTATTAATGGCACTATACTGGAAACTACTGAGGAGGAAAGGGATCTAGGAGTCACTATCTCAGGTGACATAAAGGATAAATATAGTATTAATGGCACTATACTGGAAACTACTGAGGAGGAAAGGGATCTAGGAGTCACTATCTCAGGTGACATAAAGGATAAATATAGTATTAATGGCACTATACTGGAAACTACTGAGGAGGAAAGGGATCTAGGAGTCACTATTACAGGTGACATAAAGGATAAATATAGTAATAATGGCACTATACTGGAAACTACGGAGGAGGAAAGGGATCTAGGAGTCACTATTTCAGGTGACATAAAGGGTAAATATAGTATTAATGGCACTATACTGGAAACTACTGAGGAGGAGAGGGATCTAGGAGTCACTATTTCAGGTGACATAAAGGATAAATATATAGTATTAATGGCACTATACTGGAAACTACTGAGGAGGAAAGGGATCTAGGAGTCACTATCTCAGGTGACATAAAGGATAAATATAGTATTAATGGCACTATACTGGAAACTACTGAGGAGGAAAGGGATATAGGAGTCACTATCTCAGGTGACATAAAGGATAAATATAGTATTAATGGCACTATACTGGAAACTACTGAGGAGGAAAGGGATCTAGGAGTCACTATTACAGGTGACATAAAGGATAAATATAGTAATAATGGCACTATACTGGAAACTACGGAGGAGGAAAGGGATCTAGGAGTCACTATTTCAGGTGACATAAAGGGTAAATATAGTATTAATGGCACTATACTGGAAACTACTGAGGAGGAGAGGGATCTAGGAGTCACTATTTCAGGTGACATAAAGGATAAATATATAGTATTAATGGCACTATACTGGAAACTACTGAGGAGGAAAGGGATCTAGGAGTCACTATCTCAGGTGACATAAAGGATAAATATAGTATTAATGGCACTATACTGGAAACTACTGAGGAGGAAAGGGATCTAGGAGTCACTATCTCAGGTGACATAAAGGATAAATATAGTATTAATGGCAGTATACTGGAAACTACTGAGGAGGAAAGGGATCTAGGAGTCACTATCTCAGGTGACATAAAGGATAAATATAGTATTAATGGCACTATACTGGAAACTACTGAGGAGGAAAGGGATCTAGGAGTCACTATTTCAGGTGACATAAAGGATAAATATAGTATTAATGGCACTATACTGGAGACTACAGAGGAGGAAAGGGATATAGGAGTCACTATCTCAGGTGACATAAAGGATAAATATAGTAGTAATGGCACTATACTGGGAACTACTGAGGAGGAAAGGGATCTAGGAGTCACTATCTCAGGTGACATAAAGGATAAATATAGTATTAATGGCACTATACTGGAAACTACTGAGGAGGAAAGGGATCTAGGAGTCACTATCTCAGGTGACAAAGGATAAATATAGTATTAATGGCAGTATACTGGAAACTACTGAGGAGGAAAGGGATCTAGGAGTCACTATCTCAGGTGACATAAAGGATAAATATAGTAATAATGGCACTATACTGGAAACTACTGAGGAGGAAAGGGATCTAGGAGTCACTATCTCAGGTGACATAAAGGATAAATATAGTAATAATGGCACTATACTGGAAACTACTGAGGAGGAAAGGGATCTAGGAGTCACTATCTCAGGTGACATAAGGGATAAATATAGTATTAATGGCAGTATACTGGGAACTACTGAGGAGGAAAGGGATCTAGGAGTCACTATTTCAGGTGAGATAAAGGATAAATATAGTATTAATGGCACTATACTGGGAACTACTGAGGAAGAAAGGGATCTAGGAGTGACTATTTCAGGTGACATAAAGGATAAATATAGTATTAATGGCACTATACTGGGAACTACTGAGGAGGAAAGGGATCTAGGAGTCACTATCTCAGGTGACATAAAGGATAAATATAGTATTAATGGCACTATACTGGAAACTACTGAGGAGGAAAGGGATCTAGGAGTCACTATCTCAGGTGACATAAAGGATAAATATAGTATTAATGGCGCTATACTGGAAACTACTGAGGAGGAAAGGGATCTAGGAGTCACTATTTCAGGTGACATAAAGGATAAATATAGTATTAATGACACTATACTGGGAACTACTGAGGAGGAAAGGGATCTAGGAGTCACTATCTCAGGTGACATAAAGGATAAATATAGTATTAATGGCACTATACTGGGAACTACTGAGGAGGAAAGGGATCTAGGAGTCACTATCTCAGGTGACATAAAGGATAAATATAGTATTAATGGCACTATACTGGAAACTACTGAGGAGGAAAGGGATCTAGGAGTCACTATTTCAGGTGACATAAAGGATAAATATAGTATTAATGGCACTATACTGGGAACTACTGAGGAGGAAAGGGATCTAGGAGTCACTATTTCAGGTGACATAAAGGATAAATATAGTATTAATGGCACTATACTGGAAACTACTGAGGAGGAAAGGGATCTAGGAGTCACTATCTCAGGTGACATAAAGGATAAATATAGTATTAATGGCACTATACTGGGAACTACTGAGGAGGAAAGGGATCTAGGAGTCACTATCTCAGGTGACATAAAGGATAAATATAGTATTAATGGCACTATACTGGAAACTACTGAGGAGGAAAGGGATCTAGGAGTCACTATCTCAGGTGACATAAAGGATAAATATAGTATTAATGGCGCTATACTGGAAACTACTGAGGAGGAAAGGGATCTAGGAGTCACTATTTCAGGTGACATAAAGGATAAATATAGTATTAATGACACTATACTGGGAACTACTGAGGAGGAAAGGGATCTAGGAGTCACTATCTCAGGTGACATAAAGGATAAATATAGTATTAATGGCACTATACTGGGAACTACTGAGGAGGAAAGGGATCTAGGAGTCACTATTTCAGGTGACATAAAGGATAAATATAGTATTAATGGCACTATACTGGGAACTACTGAGGAGGAAAGGGATCTAGGAGTCACTATCTCAGGTGACATAAAGGATAAATATAGTATTAATGGCACTATACTGGGAACTACTGAGGAGGAAAGGGATCTAGGAGTCACTATTTCAGGTGACATAAAGGATAAATATAGTATAATGGCACTATACTGGATACTACTGAGGAGGAAAGGGATCTAGGAGTCACTATTTCAGGTGACATAAAGGATAAATATAGTATTAATGGCACTATACTGGATACTACTGAGGAGGAAAGGGATCTAGGAGTCACTATCTCAGGTGACATAAAGGATACATATAGTATTAATGGCACTATACTGGGACTACTGAGGAGGAAAGGGATCTAGGAGTCACTATCTCAGGTGACATAAAGGATAAATATAGTATTAATGGCACTATACTGGAAACTACTGAGGAGGAAAGGGATCTAGGAGTCACTATTTCAGGTGACAGGATAAATATAGTATTAATGGCACTATACTGGGAACTACTGAGGAGGAAAGGGATCTAGGAGTCACTATTTCAGGTGACATAAAGGATAAATATAGTATTAATGGCACTATACTGGAAACTACTGAGGAGGAAAGGGATCTAGGAGTCACTATTTCAGGTGACATAAAGGATAAATATAGTATTAATGGCACTATACTGGAAACTACTGAGGAGGAAAGGGATCTAGGAGTCACTATTTCAGGTGACATAAAGGATAAATATAGTATTAATGGCACTATACTGGAAACTACTGAGGAGGAAAGGGATCTAGGAGTCACTATTTCAGGTGACATAAAGGATAAATATAGTATTAATGGCACTATACTGGAAACTACTGAGGAGGAAAGGGATCTAGGAGTCACTATCTCAGGTGACATAGGATAAATATAGTATTAATGGCACTATACTGGGAACTACTGAGGAGGAAAGGGATCTAGGAGTCACTATTTCAGGTGACATAAAGGATAAATATAGTATAATGGCACTATACTGGATACTACTGAGGAGGAAAGGGATCTAGGAGTCACTATTTCAGGTGACATAAAGGATAAATATAGTATTAATGGCACTATACTGGATACTACTGAGGAGGAAAGGGATCTAGGAGTCACTATCTCAGGTGACATAAAGGATACATATAGTATTAATGGCACTATACTGGGACTACTGAGGAGGAAAGGGATCTAGGAGTCACTATCTCAGGTGACATAAAGGATAAATATAGTATTAATGGCACTATACTGGAAACTACTGAGGAGGAAAGGGATCTAGGAGTCACTATTTCAGGTGACAGGATAAATATAGTATTAATGGCACTATACTGGGAACTACTGAGGAGGAAAGGGATCTAGGAGTCACTATTTCAGGTGACATAAAGGATAAATATAGTATTAATGGCACTATACTGGAAACTACTGAGGAGGAAAGGGATCTAGGAGTCACTATTTCAGGTGACATAAAGGATAAATATAGTATTAATGGCACTATACTGGAAACTACTGAGGAGGAAAGGGATCTAGGAGTCACTATTTCAGGTGACATAAAGGATAAATATAGTATTAATGGCACTATACTGGAAACTACTGAGGAGGAAAGGGATCTAGGAGTCACTATTTCAGGTGACATAAAGGATAAATATAGTATTAATGGCACTATACTGGAAACTACTGAGGAGGAAAGGGATCTAGGAGTCACTATATCAGGTGACATAAAGGATAAATATAGTAATAATGGCACTATACTGGGGACTACTGAGGAGGAAAGGGATCTAGGAGTCACTATCTCAGGTGACATAAAGGATAAATATAGTAATAATGGCACTATACTGGGGACTACTGAGGAGGAAAGGGATCTAGGAGTCACTATCTCAGGTGACATAAAGGATAAATATAGTAATAATGGCACTATACTGGAAACTACTGAGGAGGAAAGGGATCTAGGAGTCACTATTTCAGGTGACATAAAGGATAAATATAGTATTAATGGCACTATACTGGAAACTACTGAGGAGGAAAGGGATCTAGGAGTCACTATATCAGGTGACATAAAGGATAAATATAGTAATAATGGCACTATACTGGGGACTACTGAGGAGGAAAGGGATCTAGGAGTCACTATCTCAGGTGACATAAAGGATAAATATAGTATTAATGGCACTATACTGGGGACTACTGAGGAGGAAAGGGATCTAGGAGTCACTATCTCAGGTGACATAAAGGATAAATATAGTAATAATGGCACTATACTGGGGACTACTGAGGAGGAAAGGGATCTAGGAGTCACTATCTCAGGTGACATAAAGGATAAATATAGTAATAATGGCACTATACTGGAAACTACTGAGGAGGAAAGGGATCTAGGAGTCACTATCTCAGGTGACATAAAGGATAAATATAGTAATAATGGCAGTATAATGGAAACAACTGAGGAGGAAAGGGATCTAGGAGTCACTATTTCAGGTGACATAAAGGATAAATATAGTATTAATGGCACTATACTGGAAACTACTGAGGAGGAAAGGGATCTAGGAGTCACTATCTCAGGTGACATAAAGGATAAATATAGTATTAATGGCACTATACTGGGGACTACTGAGGAGGAGCGGGATCTAGGAGTCACTATCTCAGGTGACATAAAGGATAAATATAGTATTAATGGCACTATACTGGGGACTACTGAGGAGGAGCGGGATCTAGGAGTCACTATCTCAGGTGACATAAAGGATAAATATAGTATTAATGTCACTATACTAGAAACTACTGAGGAGGAAAGGGATCTAGGAGTCACTATTTCAGGTGACATAAAGGATAAATATAGTATAATGGCACTATACTGAGAACTACTGAGGAGGAAAGGGATCTAGGAGTCACTATCTCAGGTGACATAAAGGATAAATATAGTATTAATGACACTATACTGGAGACTACTGAGGAGGAAAGGGATCTAGGAGTCACTATCTCAGGTGACATAAAGGATAAATATAGTATTAATGGCGCTATACTGGGAACTACTGAGGAGGAAAGGGATCTAGGAGTCACTATCTCAGGTGACATAAAGGATAAATATAGTATTAATGGCACTATACTGGGGACTACTGAGGAGGAGCGGGATCTAGGAGTCACTATCTCAGGTGACATAAAGGATAAATATAGTATTAATGTCACTATACTAGAAACTACTGAGGAGGAAAGGGATCTAGGAGTCACTATCTCAGGTGACATAAAGGATAAATATAGTATTAATGACACTATACTGGAGACTACTGAGGAGGAAAGGGATCTAGGAGTCACTATCTCAGGTGACATAAAGGATAAATATAGTATTAATGGCGCTATACTGGGAACTACTGAGGAGGAAAGGGATCTAGGAGTCACTATCTCAGGTGACATAAAGGATAAATATAGTATTAATGGCACTATACTGGGGACTACTGAGGAGGAGCGGGATCTAGGAGTCACTATCTCAGGTGACATAAAGGATAAATATAGTATTAATGTCACTATACTAGAAACTACTGAGGAGGAAAGGGATCTAGGAGTCACTATTTCAGGTGACATAAAGGATAAATATAGTATTAATGGCACTATACTGGAAACTACTGGGGAGGAAAGGGATTTAGGAGTCACTATTTCAGGTGATAAAGGATAAATATAGTATTAATGGCACTATACTGGGGACTACTGAGGAGGAAAGGGATCTAGGAGTCACTATCTCAGGTGACATAAAGGATAAATACAGTATTAATGGCACTATACTGGAAACTACTGAGGAGGAAAGGGATCTAGGAGTCACTATTTCAGGTGACATAAAGGATAAATATAGTAATAATGGCACTATACTGGGAACTACTGAGGAGGAAAGGGATCTAGGAGTCACTATTTCAGGTGACATAAAGGATAAATATAGTATTAATGGCACTATACTGGGGACTACTGAGGAGGAAAGGGATCTAGGAGTCACTATTTCAGGTGACATAAAGGATAAATATAGTATTAATGGCACTATACTGGAAACTACTGAGGAGGAAAGGGATCTAGGAGTCACTATTTCAGGTGACATAAAGGATAAATATAGTATTAATGGCACTATACTGGGGACTACTGAGGAGGAAAGGGATCTAGGAGTCACTATTTCAGGTGATATAAAGGATACATGTAGTATTAATGGCATTATACTGGGGACTACTGAGGAGGAAAGGGATCTAGGTGTCACTATTTCAGGTGACATAAAGGATAAATATAGTATTAATGGCACTATACTGGGAACTACTGAGGAGGAAAGGGATCTAGGAGTCACTATTTCAGGTGACATAAAGGATAAATATAGTATTAATGGCACTATACTGGGGACTACTGAGGAGGAAAGGGATCTAGGAGTCACTATTTCAGGTGACATAAAGGATAAATATAGTATTAATGGCACTATACTGGAAACTACTGAGGAGGAAAGGGATCTAGGAGTCACTATTTCAGGTGACATAAAGGATAAATATAGTATTAATGGCACTATACTGGGGACTACTGAGGAGGAAAGGGATCTAGGAGTCACTATTTCAGGTGATATAAAGGATACATGTAGTATTAATGGCATTATACTGGGGACTACTGAGGAGGAAAGGGATCTAGGTGTCACTATTTCAGGTGACATAAAGGATAAATATAGTATTAATGGCACTATACTGGGAACTACTGAGGAGGAAAGGGATCTTGGAGTCACTATTTCAGGTGACATAAAGGATAAATATAGTATAATGGCGCTATACTGGGAACTACTGAGGAGGAAAGGGATCTAGGAGTCACTATTTCAGGTGACATAAAGGATAAATATAGTAATAATGGCGCTATACTGGAAACTACTGAGGAGGAAAGGGATCAAGGAGTCACTATCTCAGGTGACATAAAGGATAAATAATAAGATTTTACTTACCGATAAATCTATTTCTCGTAGTCCGTAGTGGATGCTGGGGACTCCGTAAGGACCATGGGGATATAGCGGCTCCGCAGGAGACAGGGCACAATAATAAAAGCTTTAGGATCAGGTGGTGTGCACTGGCTCCTCCCCCTATGACCCTCCTCCAAGCCTCAGTTAGGATACTGTGCCCGGACGAGCGTGCATAATAAGGAAGGATATTGAATCCCGGGTAAGACTCATACCAGCCACACCAATTACACCGTACAACCTGTGATCTGAACCCAGTTAACAGTATGATAACAACGAAGGAGCCTCTGACAAGATGGCTCACAACAAGAATAACCCGATTTTTGTAACAATAACTATGTACAAGTATTGCAGACAATCCGCACTTGGGATGGGCGCCCAGCATCCACTACGGACTACGAGAAATAGATTTATCGGTAAGTAAAATCTTATTTTCTCTGACGTCCTAGTGGATGCTGGGGACTCCGTAAGGACCATGGGGATTATACCAAAGCTCCCAAACGGGCGGGAGAGTGCGGATGACCCTGCAGCACCGAATGAGAGACTCCATGTCCTCCTCAGCCAGGGTATCAAATTTGTAGAATTTAGCAAACGTGTTTGCCCCTGACCAAGTAACTGCTCGGCAAAGTTGTAAAGCCGAGACCCCTCGGGCAGTCGCCCAAGATGAGCCCCCTTCCTTTTGGAATGGGCTTTTACAGATTTTGGCTGTGGCAGGCCTGCCACAGAATGTGTAAACTGAATTGTATTACAAATCCAGCGAGCAATCGTCTGCTTAGAAGCAGGAGCACCCATCTTGTTGGGTGCATACAGGCTAAACAGCGAGTCAGATTTTCTGACTCCAGCCGTCCTGGAAACATATTTTTCAGGGCCCTGACAACGTCAAGTAACTTGGAGTCCTCCAAGTCCCTAGTACCCGCAGGTACCACAATAGGTTGGTTCATGTGAAAAACAGAAAACACCTTAAGGAGAAATTGAGGACGAGTCCTCAATTCTGCCCTGTCAGAATGAAAAATTAAGTAAGGGCTTTATATATGATAAAGCCGCCAATTCTGACACACGCCTGGCTGAAGCCAGGGCTAATAGCATCGTCACCTTCCATGTGAGATATTTTAAGTCCACAGTGGTGAGTGGTTCAAACCAATGTGACTTTAGGAAACTCAAAACAACATTGAGATCCCAAGGTGCCACTGGGGCACAAAATGAGACTGTATATGCAGTACCCCTTTTACAAACATCTGAACGTAAGGCACTAAAGCCAGTTCTTTCTGGAAGAAATTCGACAGGGCCGAAATTTGAACCTTAATGGACCCTAATTTTAGGCCCATAGACAGTCCTGTTTTCAGGAAATGTAGGAAACGACCCAGTTGGAATTCCTCTGTAGGGGCCTTCTTGGCCTCACACCACGCAACATATCTTCACCAAATGCGGTGAAAATGTTTTGCGGTTACATCCTTCCTGTCTTCGACCAGGGTAGGGATGACTTCATCTGGAATGCCCTTTCAGGATCCGGCGTTCAACCGCCATGCCGTCAAACGCGGCCGCGGTAAGTCTTGGAACAGACAAGGCCCCTGCTGGAGCAGGTCCTTTCTTAAAGGTAGAGGCCACGGGTCTTCCGTGAACATCTCTTGAAGTTTCGGGTACCAAGTCCTTCTTGGCCAATCCGGAACCACGAGTATCGTTCTTACTCATCTCCCTCTTATGATTCTCAGTACTTTTGGTATGAGAGGCATAGGAGGGAACACATACTCTGACTGGTACACCCACAGTGTTACCAGAGCGTCCACCGCTATTGCCTGAGGGTCCCTTGACCTGGCGCAATATCTGTCTAGTTTTTTGTTCAGGCGGGACGCCATCATGTCCACCTTTGGTTTTTCCCAACGGTTTACAATCATGTGGAAGACTTCCCGATGAAGTCCCCACTCTCCCGGGTAGAGGTCATGCCTGCTGAGGAAGTCTGCTTCCCAGTTTTCCACTCCCGGAATGAACACTGCTGAGAGTGTTATCACATGATTTTTCGCCCAGCGAAGAATCCTTGTAGTTTCTGCCATTTCCCTCCTGCTTCTTGTGCCGCCCTGTTTACGTGGGCGACTGCCGTGATGTTGTCCCACTGGATCAATACCGGCTGACCTTGAAGCAGAGGTCTTGCTAAGCTTAGAGCATTGTAAATTGCCCTTAGCTCCAGTATATTTATGTGGAGAGAAGTCTCCAGACTTGATCACACTCTCTGGAAATTTTTTTCTTGTGTGACTGCTCCCCAGCCACTCAGGCTGGCATCCGTGGTCACCAGGACCCAGTCCTGAATGCCGAATCTGCGGCCCTTTCATAGATGAGCACTCTGCAGCCACCGCAGAAGAAACACCCTTGTCCTTGGAGACAGGGTTATCCGCTGATGCATCTGAAGATGCGATCCGGACCATTTTTCCAGCAGATCCCACGGAAAGGTTCTTGCGTGAAATCTACCGAATGGGATCGCTTTGTAAGAAACCACCATTTTTCACAGGATCCTTGTGCAATGATGCACTGATACTTTTCCTGGTTTTAGGAGGTTCCTGACTAGCTCGGATAACTCCCTGGCTTTCTTCTCCGGGAGAAAACATCCTTTTCTGGACTGTGTCCAGAATCATCCCTAGAAACAGTAGACGTGTCGTCGGAAAAAACTGCGATTTTGGAATATTTAGAATCCACTCGTGCTGTCGTAGAACTACTTAAGATAGTGCTACTCCGACCTCCAACTGTTCTCTGGACCTTGCCTTTATCAGGAAAGCGTCCATATTTCTTTTAAGAAGAATCATCATTTCGGCCATTACCTTGGTAAAGACCTGGGGTGCCATGGACAATCCAAACGGCAGCGTCTTAACTGATAGTGACAGTTCTGTACCACGAACCTGAGGTACCCTTGGTGAGAAGGCAAATTTGGACATGTAGGTAAGCGTCCCTGATATCCAGTGACACCATATCGTCCCCTTCTTCCTGTTCGCTATCACTACTCTGAGTGACTCCATCTTGATTTGAACGCTTGTATGTAAGTGTTCAAATATTTCAGATCTCACCGAGCCGTCTGGCTTCAGTACCACAATATAGTGTGGAATAATACCCCTTCCCTTGTTGTAGAAGGGGTACTTTGATTATCACCTGCTGGGAATACAGCCTGTGAATTGTTCCCAATACTGCCTCCCTGTCGGAGGGAGACGTTGGTAAAGCAGACTTCAGGAACTTGTGAGGGGGAGACGTCTCGAATTTCCAATGTACACCTGGGATACTACGTGTAGGATCCAGGAGTCCACTTGTGAGTGAGCCCCCTGCGTGCTGAAACTCTTAAGATGACCCCCTACCGCACCTGAGTCCGCTTGTACTGCCCCAGCGTCATGCTGCGGACTTGGCAGAAGCTGTGGAGGGCTTCTGTTCCTGGGAATGGGCTGCCTGCTGCAGTCTTCTTCCCTTTCCTCTACCCCTGGGCAGATATGACTGGCCCTTTTGCCCGCCTGCCCTTATGGGGACGAAAGGACTGAGACTGAAAAGACTGTGTCCTTTTCTGCTGAGATGTGACTTGGGGTAACAAAAGGTGGATTTTTCAGCTGTTGCCATGGCCACCAGGTCCGATGGACCGCCCCTTTATACGGCAATACTTCCATGTGCCGTCTGGAATCTGCATCACCTGACCACTGTCGTGTCTTCGTCTGGCAGATATGGACATCACATTTACTCTTGATGCCAGAATGCAAATATCCCTCTGCGCATCTCGCATATATAGAAATGCATCTATAGTCAATAAAATCTTGTCCCTGTCAAGGGTATCAATATTTTCAGTCAGGAAATCCGACCAAGCCCCCTCAGCGCTGCACATCCAGGCTGAGGCGATTGCTGGTCGTAGTATAACACCAGTATGTGTGTATATACTTTTAGGATATTTTTCAGCTTCCTATCAGCTGGCTCCTTGAGGGCTGCCGTATCTGGAGACGGTAACGCCCCTTGTTTTTATAAGCGTGTGAGCGCCTTATCCACCCTAAGGTGTGTTTCCCAACTCGCCCTAACTTCTGGCGGGAAAGGGTATACCGCCAATAATTTTCTATCGGAGGAAACCCACGTATCATCACACACTTCATTTAATTTATCTGATTCAGGAAAAACTACAAGTAGTTTATTCACACCCTACATAATACCCTTATTTGTGGTACTTGTAGTATCAGAAATATGTAACACCTCCTTCATTGCCCTTAACATGAAACGTGTGGCCCTAAAGGAAAATACGTTTGTTTATTCACCGTCGACACTGGAGTCAGTGTCCGTGTCTGTGTCTGTGTCAACCGACTGAGGTAAATGGGCGTTTTTACAAGCCCCTGACGGTGTCTGAGACGCCTGGACAGGTACTAATTTGTTTGCCGGCCGTCTCATGTCGTCAACCGACCTTGCAGCGTGTTGACATTATCACGTAATTCCTAAATAAGCCATCCATTCCAGTGTCGACTCCCTAGAGAGTGACATCACCAATACAGGCAATTTGCTCCGCCTCCTCACCAACATCGTCCTCCTACATGTCGACACACACGTACCGACACACAGCACACACACAGGGAATGCTCTGATAGAGGACAGGACCCCACTAGCCCTTTGGGGAGACAGAGGGAGAGTTTGCCAGCACACACCAAAAACGCTATAATTATACAGGGACAACCCCTTATACAAGTGTTTTCCCTTATAGCATTTTTATATATGTAATCATATCGCCAAATAAGTGCCCCCCCTCTCTGTTTTAACCCTGTTTCTGTAGTGCAGTGCAGGGGAGAGCTTGGGAGCCTTCCTCACAGCAGAGCTGAGCAGGAAAATGGCGCCGTGTGCCGAGGAGAATAGGCCCCGCCCCCTTTTCGGCGGGCTCTTCTCCCGGAGTTTGTGAGATCTGGCAGGGGTTAAATACATCCATATAGCCTCAAGGGCTATATGTGATGTATTTTAGCCATAAAAAGGTATTATACATTGCTGCCCAGGGCGCCCCCCCCAGCGCCCTGCACCCTCAGTGACAGTTGGTGACTGTTGGTGAAGTGTGCTGACAACAATGGCGCACAGCTGCAGTGCTGTGCGCTACCTTATGAAGACTGAAAGTCTTCTGCCGCCTGTTTCTGGACCTCTGGACCTCTTCAACTTCGGCATCTGCAAGGGGGGTCGGCGGCACGGCTCCGGGACGAACCCCAGGGTGAGACCTGTGTTCCGACTCCCTCTGGAGCTAATGGTGTCCAGTAGCCTAAGAAGCAAATCCATCCTGCACGCAGGTGAGTTTACTTCTCTCCCCTAAGTCCCTCGTAGCAGTGAGCCTGTTGCCAGCAGGTCTCACTGAAAGAAAAAAACCTAACTTAAACTTTTATTCTAAGCAGCTCAGGAGAGCCACCTAGATTGCACCCTTCTCGGCCGGGCACAAAAATCTAACTGAGGCTTGGAGGAGGGTCATAGGGGGAGGAGCCAGTGCACACCACCTGATCCTAAAGCTTTTATTATTGTGCCCTGTCTCCTGCGGAGCCGCTATATCCCCATGGTCCTTACGGAGTCCCCAGCATCCACTAGGACGTCAGAGAAATAGTATTAATGGCACTATACTGGGAACTACTGAGGAGGAAAGGGATCTAGGAGTCACTATCTCAGGTGACAAAGGATAAATATAGTATTAATGACACTAGACTGGAAACTACTGAGGAGGAAAGGGATCTAGGAGTCACTATTTCAGGTGACATAAAGGATAAATATAGTATTAATGGCACTATACTGGAAACTACTGAGGAGGAAAGGGATCTAAGAGTCACTATTTCAGGTGACATAAAGGATAGATATAGTATTAATGGCACTATACTGGAAACTACTGAGGAGGAAAGGGATCTAGGAGTCACTATTTCAGGTGACATAAAGGATAAATATAGTATTAATGGCACTATACTGGAAACTACTGAGGAGGAAAGGGATCTAGGAGTCACTATCTCAGGTGACATAAAGGATAAATATAGTATTAATGGCACTATACTGGAAACTACTGAGGAGGAAAGGGATCTAGGAGTCACTATTTCAGGTGACATAAAGGATAAATATAGTATAATGGCACTATACTGGACACTACTGAGGAGGAAAGGGATCTAGGAGTCACTATTTCAGGTGACATAAAGGATAAATATAGTATTAATGGCACTATACTGGAAACTACTGAGGAGGAAAGGGATCTAGGAGTCACTATCTCAGGTGACATAAAGGATAAATATAGTATTAATGGCACTATACTGGAAACTACTGAGGAGGAAAGGGATCTAGGAGTCACTATTTCAGGTGACATAAAGGATAAATATAGTATTAATGGCACTATACTGGAAACTACTGAGGAGGAAAGGGATCTAGGAGTCACTATTTCAGGTGATATAAAGGCAGGTAAGCAATGTAACACAGTAATGAGGAAGGCTGGTCAGATGCTTGGTGCATTGGGAGAGGAATCAGTAGCAGAGAAGTAATAATGCCTCTGTATAGGTCATTTGTGCGGCATAGTGGACGACTTTTGGGCTGCTCTCTCCGGGAGAGAGCAGCCAGTCGGCTCAGCAGGGGGGCGGGTAGTGAGGTGAAGTGAAAAGGGGGGCGGACCAGAGGCGGGATGGGGGCGTGGCTGCTGGATTGTGACCTGTAAGCCACGCCCCCACTGTGTAATGCACCAATTACCGGCATTATACAGCGGGGGGCGTGGCTATGATGACGCGATTCAACAAGAATTGTGTCATCGCCTGCGTGGACCACCCACTTCACTCGCTAAGTGGGCAGCCGGGCAGGGGGTGACCCCTGAAATCGGGAGACTTGCCTGCTCTTCCGGTGGGCCGGGAGGGTCACCCGATTTTCGGGAGCCTCCCGGCCATTCCGGGAGGTTAGGCAAGTATGTGGTGCGGCCTCATCTGGAATACTGTGTCCAGATCTGGAGGCCATATCTCCAGAAGGATATAAATACATTAGAGAGTGTACAAAGAAGGGCAACTAAAATGCTGCATGGCCTACATCCAGGGCCGTAACTACGTGTGTGCCAAGTGGGCTTGGCACACAGCGCAGTTGCCCTGAGGGCGCAACGGCCAGCGGCATGTAATGAGTCAAACTGACTCATTACATGCCGCCTCTGCTCTGCGCCGTGCGCCGCGCTGGAGGGAGAAGAGACCAGCGCCGGGCAGCGTTCAAGGAGGAGGAGGGAGGGGGAGCAGGGAGCCGCAGCAGCGCTATTTGATTAGTAGTAAGCGCCGCTGCAGCATCCCCCTCTCCTTCTGTATTGGCTGCCCGGCGCTGCTATGGATGCTGGGATGCAGTTCCTTCATCCCAGCATCCACAGCAGCGCCAGGCAACCAATACGGAAGGAGAGGGGGATGCTGCAGCGGCGTTTACTACCAATCAAATAGCGCTGCTCCCCCTCCCTGCTCCCCCTCCCTCCTCCTCCTTCTCACCTCACACAGCCTGCACCGAGAGGGAGCTGCACGAGGAGCCTGTCAGCGGGGAGAAGGTAAGTATGTCTCTCTCTCTCTCTCTTTCTCTCTCTCTCTCAGGGGGACACCGTCTGCCGCAATGTGTAAAAAGGGGGACTGGCTGCCGCAATGTATAAAAAGGGGTCCTGGCTTCCGCAATGTGTAAAATGGGGTCCTGGCTTCCGCAATGTGTAAAATGGGGTCCTGGCTGCCGTAATGTGTAAAGAGGGGGCCTGGCTGCCGCAATGTGTAAAAAGGGGTCCTGGCTGCCGCAATGTGTAAAAAGGGGGACTGGCTGCCGCAATGTATAAAAAGGGGTCCTGGCTGCCGCAATGTGTAAAAAGGGGTCCTGGCTGCCGCAAAGTGTAAAAAGGGGTCCTGGCTGCCGCAATGTGTAAAAAGGGGTCCTGGCTGCCGTAATGTGTAAAAAAGGGTCCTGGCTGCCGCAATGTGTAAAAAGGGGTCCTGGCTGCCGCAATGTGTAAAAAGGGGGACTGGCTGCCGCAATGTGTAAAAAGGGGGCCTGGCTGCCGCAATGTGTAAAAAGGGGGACTGGCTGCCGCAATGTGTAAAAAGGGGGCCTGGCTGACGCAATGTGTAAAAAAGGGACTGGCTGACGCAATGTGTAAAAAGGGGGACTGGCTGACGCAATGTGTAAAAAGGGGGACTGTCTGCGGTAATGTGTAAAAAGGGGGACGCTCTGTTGTAATGTATAAAAGGGGCTCTACCTGGTGTAGTGGCGCTACTGTGCAGCGTAATTTGAATAATGTAGACTACTGCGCACCGTAGTATGAATTGCTATTATTTTGTCACCACGCCCCTTCCCTGTGAAGCCATGCCCCTATAAATTTTTCGCGCGCCCACGGCACGCACTGCCCCTACGGCGCGCACTGCCCCGATCTTACCAATGGGGGGGATGGGGGCGCCACTATCGTTTCTTGCACACAGCGCTAAAATGCCTAGTTACGGCACTGCCTACATCACACAACTTACCCGGAAAGGCTAAAAGATCTTAACATGTATAGTTTGGAGGAGAGAAGGGAAAGGGGAGACATGATAGAAACTTTCAAATATCAAGGGTCTTAAAGTTCAGGGGGAAACATTCTTCAAAGGAAGAGAAGTATTAGAACTCGAGGACATATACTGAGACTGGAGGAGGGGGGTTCAGGGGAAAATAAGAATTTACTTACCGATAATTCTATTTCTCGTAGTCCGTAGTGGATGCTGGGAACTCCGTAAGGACCATGGGGAATAGCGGCTCCGCAGGAGACTGGGCACAAAAGTAAAAGCTTTAGGACTACCTGGTGTGCACTGGCTCCTCCCCCTATGACCCTCCTCCAAGCCTCAGTTAGGATACTGTGCCCGGACGAGCGTACACAATAAGGAAGGATTTTGAATCCCGGGTAAGACTCATACCAGCCACACCAATCACACCGTACAACCTGTGATCTGAACCCAGTTAACAGCATGATAACAGAGGAGCCTCTGAAAAGATGGCTCACAACAATAATAACCCGATTTTTGTAACAATAACTATGTACAAGTATTGCAGACAATCCGCACTTGGGATGGGCGCCCAGCATCCACTACGGACTACGAGAAATAGAATTATCGGTAAGTAAATTCTTATTTTCTCTGACGTCCTAGTGGATGCTGGGAACTCCGTAAGGACCATGGGGATTATACCAAAGCTCCCAAACGGGCGGGAGAGTGCGGATGACTCTGCAGCACCGAATGAGAGAACTCCAGGTCCTCCTCAGCCAGGGTATCAAATTTGTAGAATTTAGCAAACATGTTTTCCCCTGACCAAGTAGCTGCTCGGCAAAGTTGTAAAGCCGAGACCCCTCGGGCAGCCGCCCAAGATGTGCCCACCTTCCTTGTGGAATGGGCTTTTACAGATTTTGGCTGTGGCAGGCCTGCCACAGAATGTGCAAGCTGAATTGTACTACAAATCCAACGAGCAATAGTCTGCTTAGAAGCAGGAGCACCCAGCTTGTTGGGTGCATACAGGATAAACAGCGAGTCAGATTTTCTGACTCCAGCCGTCCTGGAAACATATATTTTCAGGGCCCTGACTACGTCCAGCAACTTGGAGTCCTCCAAGTCCCTAGTAGCCGCAGGTACCACAATAGGCTGGTTCAAGTGAAACGCTGAAACCACCTTAGGGAGAAATTGAGGACGAGTCCTCAATTCTGCCCTGTCCGTATGAAAAATCAGGTAAGGGCTTTTATAGGATAAAGCCGACAATTCTGAGACACGCCTGGCTGAAGCCAGGGCTAACAGCATTACCACTTTCCATGTGAGATATTTTAAGTCCACAGTGGAGAGTGGTTCAAACCAATGTGATTTTAGGAACCTCAAAACTACATTGAGATCCCAAGGTGCCACTGGAGGCACAAAAGGAGGCTGTATATGCAGTACCCCCTTGACAAACGTCTGAACTTCAGGAACTGAAGCCAGTTCTTTCTGGAAGAAAATCGACAGGGCCGAAATTTGAACCTTAATGGACCCTAATTTTAGGCCCATAGACAGTCCTGTTTGCAGGAAATGCAGGAAACGACCCAGTTGAAATTCCTCTGTAGGGGCCTTCCTGGCCTCGCACCACGCAACATATTTACGCCAAATACGGTGATAATGTTGTACGGTTACATCCTTCCTGGCTTTGATCAGGGTAGGGATGACTTCATCCGGAATGCCTTTTTCCTTCAGGATCCGGCGTTCAACCGCCATGCCGTCAAACGCAGCCGCGGTAAGTCTTGGAACAGACAGGGTCCCTGCTGGAGCAGGTCCTTTCTTAGAGGTAGAGGCCACGGGTCCTCCGTGAGCATCTCTTGAAGTTCCGGGTACCAAGTCCTTCTTGGCCAATCCGGAGCCACGAGTATAGTCCTTACTCCTCTCCTTCTTATGATTCTCAGTACCTTGGGTATGAGAGGCAGAGGAGGGAACACATACACTGACTGGTACACCCACGGTGTTACCAGAGCGTCCACAGCTATTGCCTGAGGGTCCCTTGACCTGGCGCAATATCTGTCTAGTTTTTTGTTGAGGCGGGACGCCATCATGTCCACCTTTGGTTTTTCCCAACGGTTCACAATCATGTGGAAGACTTCTGGGTGAAGTCCCCACTCTCCCGGGTGGAGGTCGTGCCTGTTGAGGAAGTCTGCTTCCCAGTTGTCCACTCCCGGAATGAACACTGCTGACAGTGCTATCACATAATTTTCTGCCCAGCGAAGAATCCTTGCAACTTCTGTCATTGCCCTCCTGCTTCTTGTGCCGCCCTGTCTGTTTACGTGGGCGACTGCCGTGATGTTGTCCGACTGGATCAGCACCGGCTGACCTTGAAGCAGAGGTCTTGCTAGGCTTAGAGCATTGTAGATGGCCCTTAGCTCCAGGATATTTATGTGAAGTGATGTCTCCAGGCTTGACCACAAGCCCTGGAAATTTCTTCCCTGTGTGACTGCTCCCCAGCCTCTCAGGCTGGCATCCGTTGTCACCAGGACCCAGTCCTGAATGCCGAATCTGCGGCCCTCTAGAAGATGAGCACTCTGCAACCACCACAGGAGAGACACCCTTGTCCTTGGAGACAGGGTTATCCGCTGATGCATTTGAAGATGCGATCCGGACCATTTGTCCAGCAGATCCCACTGAAAAGTTCTTGCGTGAAATCTGCCGAATGGAATCGCTTCGTAAGAAGCCACCATTTTTCCCAGGACCCTTGTGCATTGATGCACTGAGACTTGGCCTGGTTTTAGGAGATTTCTGACTAGTTCGGATAACTCCCTGGCTTTCTCCTCCGGGAGAAACACCTTTTTCTGGACTGTGTCCAGGATCATCCCTAGGAATAGAAGTCGTGTCGTCGGGATCAGCTGCGATTTTGGAATATTGAGAATCCAACCGTGCTGGCGCAGTACTATCTGAGATAGTGCTACTCCGACTTCCAACTGTTCCCTGGATCTTGCCCTTATCAGGAGATCGTCCAAGTAAGGGATAACTAAAACTCCCTTCCTTCGAAGGAGTATCATCATTTCGGCCATTACCTTGGTAAAGACCCGGGGTGCCGTGGACAATCCAAACGGCAGCGTCTGAAACTGATAGTGACAGTTCTGTACCACAAACCTGAGGTACCCTTGGTGAGAAGGGTAAATTGGAACATGTAGGTAAGCATCTTTGATGTCCAGAGACACCATATAGTCCCCTTCTTCCAGGTTTGCAATCACTGCTCTGAGTGACTCCATCTTGAATTTGAACCTTTGTATGTAAGTGTTCAAGGATTTTAGGTTTAAAATTGGTCTCACCGAGCCGTCCGGCTTCGGTACCACAAATAGCGTGGAATAGTACCCCTTTCCCTGTTGTAGGAGGGGTACCTTGATTATCACCTGCTGGGAATACAGCTTGTGAATGGCTTCCAATACTGCTTCCCTGTCTGAGGGAGACGTCGGTAAAGCAGACTTTAGAAAACGGCGAGGGGGAGACGTCTCGAATTCCAATTTGTACCCCTGGGATACCACCTGAAGGATCCAGGGGTCCACTTGCGAGTGGGCCCACTGCGCACTGAACTTCTGGAGACGGGCCCCCACCGTGCCTGAGTCCGCTTGTAAAGCCCCAGCGTCATGCTGAGGACTTTGCGGAGGCGGGAGAGGGCTTTTGTTCCTGGGAACTGGCTGTCTGTTGCAGCCTTTTTCCTCTCCCTCTGCCACGGGGCAGAAATGAGACGCCTTTTGCCCGCTTGCCCTTATGGGGCCGAAAGGACTGCGCCTGATAATATGGCGTCTTCTTAGGTTGAGAAGCTACCTGGGGTAAAAATGTGGATTTTCCAGCCGTTGCCGTGGCTACCAGGTCTGATAGACCTACCCCAAATAACTCCTCCCCCTTATAAGGCAATACTTCCATGTGCCTTTTAGAATCCGCATCACCTGACCACTGCCGCGTCCATAAACCTCTTCTTGCAGAAATGGACAGCGCGCTAACTCTTGATGCCAGTCGGCAAATATCCCTCTGTGCATCACGCATATATAGAAATGCATCCTTCAAATGCTCTATAGTCAATAATATACTGTCCCTATCTAGGGTATCAATATTTTCAGTTAGGGAATCCGACCACGCCAGGCCCGCACTGCACATCCAGGCTGAGGCGATTGCTGGTCGCAGTATAACACCCGTGTGAGAGTATATACATTTTAGGATATTCTCCAGCTTTCTATCGGCAGGTTCCTTTAGGGCGGCCGTATCAGGAGAGGGTAGTGCTACCTGTTTAGACAAGCGTGTGAGCGCTTTATCCACCCTAGGGGGTGTTTCCCAACGTGCCCTATCCTCTGGCGGGAAAGGGTACGATGCCAATAACCTTTTAGGAATTATCAGTTTTTTATCGGGGGGAACCCACGCCTCATCACACACTTCATTTAATTCCTCGGATACAGGAAAAACTACAGGCAGTTTTTTCTCACCAAACATAATACCCTTTTTAGTGGTACTTGTATTATCAGAGATATGCAATACATTTTTCATTGCTTCAATCATGTAACGTGTGGCCCTAGTGGAAGTCACGTTTGTCTCCTCATCATCGACACTGGAGTCAGTATCCGTGTCTGTGTCTGCCATCTGAGGTAACGGGCGTTTTAAAGCCCCTGATGGCGTTTGAGACCCCTGGACAGGCACAAGCTGATTAGCCGGCTGTCTCATGTCGTCAACTGTCTGTCTGAAGGAGCTGACACTGTCACGCAATTCCTTCCACAAGCTCATCCACTCAGGTGTCGACTCCCCAGGGGGTGACAACTGTATAATAGGCAATTGCTCCGCCTCCATCTCATTTTCCTCCTCAAACATGTCGACACAATTGTACCGACACACCGCACACACACAG
Organism: Pseudophryne corroboree; assembly: GCF_028390025.1. Lineage (NCBI taxonomy): Eukaryota > Metazoa > Chordata > Amphibia > Anura > Myobatrachidae > Pseudophryne > Pseudophryne corroboree. Next base: position 2,170,502 of record NC_086454.1, read on the forward strand.
GGAATGCTCTGATAGAGGACAGGACCCCACTAGCCCTTTGGGGAGACAGAGGGAGAGTATGCCAGCACACACAAGAGCGCTATATATATACAGGAATACCACTATAAAATGTGTTTTTCCCTTTATAGCTGCTGTTTGTATAAACTACTGCGCCAAATTAGTGCCCCCCTCTCTTTTTTACCCTTTTCTGTAGTGCAGGACTGCAGGGGAGAGTCAGGGAGACGTCCTTCCAGCGGAGCTGTGATGGAAAATGGCGCCTGTGTGCTGAGGAGATAGGCTCCACCCCCTTCTCGGCGGCCTTTTCTCCCGCTTTTTTGGTGAGTTCTGGCAGGGGTTAAAATACACCCATATAGCCCTGGGGGTTATATGTGGTGTATTTATGCCAGCCAAGGTGTTTTACATTGCTGCTCAGGGCGCCCCCCCCTAGCGCCCTGCACCCTCAGTGACCGGAGTGTGAAGTGTGCCTGAGTAACAATGGCGCACAGCTGCAGTGCTGTGCGCTACCTTGTTGAAGACTGATGTCTTCTGCCGCCGATTTTTCCGGACCTTTTTTCTGGCTCTGTAAGGGGGCCGGCGGCGCGGCTCCGGGACCGAGCTCCGAGGCTGGGCCTGTGTTCGGTCCCTCTGGAGCTAATGGTGTCCAGTAGCCTAAGAAGCCCAATCCACTCTGCACGCAGGTGAGTTCGCTTCTTCTCCCCTTAGTCCCTCGATGCAGTGAGCCTGTTGCCAGCAGGTCTCACTGAAAATAAAAAACCTAAAACTAAACTTTCACTAAGAAGCTCAGGAGAGCCCCTAGTGTGCACCCTTCTCGGCCGGGCACAAAAATCTAACTGAGGCTTGGAGGAGGGTCATAGGGGGAGGAGCCAGTGCACACCAGGTAGTCCTAAAGCTTTTACTTTTGTGCCCAGTCTCCTGCGGAGCCGCTATTCCCCATGGTCCTTACGGAGTTCCCAGCATCCACTAGGACGTCAGAGAAATTTAAGGAAAACTTACTTCACAGAAAGGGTAGTGGATAAGTGGAATAGCCTCCCATCAGAGGTGGTAGAGGCTAAGACTGTAGAGCAATGTAAACATGCTTGGGATAGGCATATGAATATCCTTACACAGAATTAATGTTCAAAAAGGGTTGAGATTACCTAAAGGATAAAAAAATGGGCAGACTAGATGGGCCGCGTGGTTCTTATCTGCCGTCAAATTCTATGTTTCTATGTTAATATAATCCACCAAATTAACTCTCTCTGCACATGTTACATCTGCCCCACCTGCAGTGCACATGGGCCCTCATTCCGAGTTGTTCGCTCGGTAAATTTCAACGCATCGCAGCGATTTTCCGCTTAGTGCGCATGCGCAATGTCCGCACTGCGACTGCGCCAAGTAAATTTGCTAAGAAGTTAGGATTTTTACTCACGGCTTTTTCTTCGCTCAGGCGATCGTAGTGTGATTGACAGGAAATGGGTGTTTCTGGGCGGAAACAGGCCGTTTTATGGGCGTGTGGGAAAAAACGCTACCGTTTCCGGAAAAAAACGCAGGAGAAACGGAGGAGTGTCTGGGCGAACGCTGGGTGTGTTTGTGACGTCAAACCAGGAACGACAAGCACTGAACTGATCGCAGATGCCGAGTAAGTCTGAAGCTACTCTGAAACTGCTAAGAAGTGTGTAATCGCAATATTGCGAATACGTCATTCGCAATTTTAAGATGCTAAGATTCACTCCCAGTAGGCGGAGGCTTAGCGTGAGCAACTCTGCTAAAATCGCCTTGCGAGCGAACAACTCGGAATGACCCCCATGGTTTTGCCCAACTGCTAACAAATTTGCTGCTGTGATCAACTCTGAATTACCCCCTTAGTACACTAGTAAACTGCTCCCCCTGCTATGACACCCTGGTACCACTGAGGTAATCTGAAGTCACTCCGGAGGAGCTGCGCGTTCCTGTCAGTCAGCGTCTGTGTCAGCTGCAGTAGGGAAAATGGCGCTTGTGAGCTGCTGGATCCGCTCATAGTGAAGCCCCGTCCCTTCAATGGTGCGCTGTCTTCCCGCTCTTGTTTATACTGGGTTTTTGTGTCTGTGTGCATTAAATGGAGACATTCCCCTTTTATGGCTGTAGTGCCAGTCTGGTGTCACGGCTGAGATTGTTTGTGAACCCGGACTAGTACTGGACACTGGATTTGATCTTGAGCGCAGTGAGCAGAATCAGGCTGGCTTAGTGAACGATCCGCTCATCCAGACGTGGCAGTCAGGCAGTGTACTCTATGAGGAAGGTGACCAGCTATGGGTACTGGAACACTGGTGGTGGAAGCCACCAGTGCAATGGGTAGCTGGAATGTCACCCAATGGAGAGTCACGTGGGAACTGGTGAGTTGATGGAATGCTGGGAGGATCAGCAATGCAGGAGAGGCACAGATCACTGGCTGGAACCAGTGTGATGGCTGTACGCGAAGCAGAGAGCGTCGGCAGTACTTGTAGACGGAGCAGAGGACGTCGGCAATGCTTGTAGCAGAAGCTGAGGACGTCGGCAATGCTTGTAGCAGAAGCTGAGGACGTCGGCAATGCTTGAAGCAGAAGCTGAGGACGTCGGCAATGCTTGAAGCAGAAGCTGAGGACGTCGGCAATGCTTGAAGCAGAAGCTGAGGACGTCGGCAATGCTTGAAGCAGAAGCAGAGGACGTCGGCAATGCTTGAAGCAGAAGCAGAGGACGTCGGCAATGCTTGAAGCAGAAGCAGAGGACGTCGGCAATGCTTGAAGCAGAAGCAGAGGACGTCGGCAATGCTTGAAGCAGAAGCGGAGGACGTCGGCAATGCTTGAAGCAGAAGCGGAGGACGACAGCAATGCTTGAAGCAGAAGCAGAGGACGTCGGCAATGCTTGAAGCAGAAGCGGAGGACGTCGGCAATGCTTGAAGCAGAAGCAGAGGACGTCAGCAATGCTTGAAGCAGAAGCAGAGGACATCAGCAATGCTTGAAGCAGAAGCAGAGGACGTCGGCAATGCTTGAAGCAGAAGTGGAGGACGTCGGCAATGCTTGAAGCAGAAGCTGAGGATGACAGCAACACAGGTTTCCAGATGCTGGGTAGCCGAGGTAGCGCAATGGGGATTCCGTATGCTGTGCAGTGCAGTGTCTGCACTGCTGGTTTCCAGTAGCTGTGATGCGGTGGTTCTGCACAATGGATACTGCAATGTGTAGACAGCAGTGGCAGGTTTTCCGGATACTATGGAGCACTACCTTGTGCAGCGGAGAACTGGAAGCTGGCAAGAATCAGCAAAGTCTCTAAGGCCGCTAGGGATATAGGACTGTCCCTCTGGTTTACTGGAGAACTTCCAGCGAGTCTGGAGATGCCAGGATGTAGTGGCAGCGATGTCCCTTTAAATCATCCAGGGAGTCAGGAAGTGCAGGAGATGACAATTGCAAATGCCACCATAGGCGTGCGCAGCTAATTATATTAGGGGGTGCACCGCTGGAGGGGCGTGTCTAGCACCGCCCAGGGACATGTCGACCACTATTTTACATTCTTTCATTAAAATCACATGGCTTAATCACATTACTCCAAACAGTATGAGCTGAAATTCACATTACACCACACAGTATGAGCAACATATATATATTATGGAGAGAGAGAGGCATGGAGGGGTGGGGGGGGGGGGGGGGGGGCACAAGGAGAGAGAGGCATGAAGAGCAAGAGGGGCATTGGGATGGGGGTGACATGGAGAGATTGAGAGGCATGGAGAGGGGTGGCATGAAGGGTGAGGGGGGCATGGAGAGAGTGAGAGGCATGGAGAGGGGTGGCATGAAGGGTGAGGGGGGCATGGAGAGAGTGAGAGGCATGGGGGGGATAGAGAGAGGGGCATGGGAGGGAGGGAGAGAGTGGGAGAGCAAGTTACCTGGAGGTTGGGAGGAGGCTCCGCGGTCTCTCCAGTCAGGCGCGGTGGGATGTGTAGTGGCTCTGGTGGGGTCACCGCAGCCGGGCAAGAGATGCAGGAGGAGGGGGACAAGCAGAGATGCGGTGGTGGCTGATGCAGTACTCTGTAAGAGAGGAGCCCACTGCCCAGACTGCCTGAGATTTTCCAGCTGCGCGTCCCAGGAAGTCAGCGAGCATACCGGTAAATGCAGAAAAAGAAGAAAGACCCCTGGTGCGCTTAAATACTAATAGCAGCCTAGGAGAAACAAATAGAACCTTACACCAGGATTCTAAACAGTGAACAATAGAATACAATGTGACTCCTCGTGGCGCTATTTAGATACCAACAGAAAAAGGCTTACACAGTTTTGATCACAAGGATTTCCAGTCTCACAGAGAATTGGTTAGGAGTATTACTACAATACAAAAAAACATGCAAAACATAGTGCAACTCTGTTGAAACAAATGATAATTTTATTTTTATTTTTATATTATTTGCTTGGTCCCACTCACATAAGGATGTGTATTATTTGCATGTAGATAATCACAAAGTGGATGAAGTGGCTTTTACTTCATAGAAGAGTTCTCCATATAAGGCTTGCAAAAAGGATGATAGTGATAGTGCAACACCGTCTTAAATTTTTTTAAAACATGTATTTAATAGAATGCACTCACAAACATCAGATAAAAAACAGCATAAAACACATCAAGGATGTTCCTGTGGCATGGACTGCTAGCAAGAGAAAACTCTAGGGCATAGTCACTGCAAAGTCCCAAAGTCCAAATGTCTCCAGCAGCTCGAAATGGCAGCTCCAATACACAGGTCCTCGTCCACCCAATCTCCCTGCTTAAGCGCTTTCGGACATACGTCCTTCCTCAGAAGCTTCATCCTCGATGTGTTTTATGCTGTTTTTTATCTGATGTTTGTGAGTGCATTCTATTAAATACATGTTTTAAAAAATGTTAAGACGGTGTTGCACTATCACTATCATCCTTTTTTCCAAGCCTTATATGGAGAACCAGTGGCAAATGCAGGATTTTCATGGGGGGGTTTCCAGAACTGGGCGGAGCCAATCACGGGGGTGGGGACTGAGGTGACCCAGTATATGCTGGGTCCGTAAAACTAGTGTGTCTGTGTGTGTGTGTATATATATATATATATATATATATATATTCCTCTGCCCCACTTTAGAGCGGGCTGCAAAAAACGGGGAACACATGTGCAGTTATAGATATCGTGGATATATGGGCATTAAGGAATAAAGAAACATGAATTATGTAAGATTTATTCTGGTTATGAATTTCATTATAACTATTGTATTTTCTTCTCCCATTTCTCTTTTTATCTTTTATGTTCTATTCTTTCTTGATTTTTATGTTATGTCATTTTATGTTATAAGTATTATATGACATAAACCAAGTATCGATAACTGATAATGTTATTATTGAATTTATATGCAAGATTTTCTAGTATCGTTGGTAATTATCAATGTGTGATAAAGAATGTTTATATTGTATTTTTTAAACAGTCCAGTACCTAAGTTTTAGTAATTACTTTGTATATGACTCCCGTGAAATAATGGAGTATGAAATCTGTATTTTTAACTTGATTGTAGTATAGGTTTTTATTTTAATGTGTGAATGATTCATATGAACCCTAATGAAGCTACCCGAGCCTGTAATAAAACACAGGTGTATGGAGTAGTATAAATTGGTAACGAGACGGAACATAGCCACACCCCCTGACGAAGTCTGCTGACGAAACGCGTTGGTCATGGCCTGTGGAGCGAGAGACAGATGGTCTTTGATGTGTCCGGTCCCAGGGAAATAACAGGAGCTTTTGCGGCCAGCAGCACGAGCCGTGTGCGGAGGACATTTCCGGAGGCTCGGTCGTTGCCATATGGAGAACCGAGTTCATCTACTAAAACTGAGATGTATGTGAGCATGTTTTTATAATAAATGGAATTGTGATTTTTTACTCATTTGCGCCCTCCATTCTTCTTCTATTACATGTGCATGGAAACCAGTGGTTCTGGTTTTATAGCGGAGGAGGCAGCATCATACATCAAGAAACGGGACAAGGATATCTAAATATTGGACTAATACCCTAAAGTGAAGTGGGTTTGAATGTGCAGCTTTTTTGATACTTGATATATATATATATATATATATATATACATATATCTACACATATATATACATACATACATACATACATACATACACACACACACACACACACATACATATATACATAGCATATTAAACATGCATACATATATATATATATATATGTACACACACACATACAGTACACATATATATACACATGTATATATATATATCGTGTGAGTGTGTGTGTGTGTGTGTGTGTGTGTGTGTGTGTGTGTGTGTGTGTTTGTATGTATGTATATACATGTGTATATATGTATGCACATGGATATATATGTACTATAATTAAAATAAAGTAAACTTTTATTGCACTTACAAGTGCCACCAGGAAGACAGCAGGCTGCAGAGGACGCTAGACAGTCATTAATAATACTCATGCAGCTAAAAAAAAAAAAAAAAAAAAAAAAATTTTTTTTTTTTTTTTTTTTAGTGGAGGGGGTTTCTGGGTACTCGGAAACCCCCCCTGGGTGCGCCACTGAGAACTCTTCTATGAAGTAAAAGCCACTTCATCCACTTTGTGATTATCTACATGCAAATAATACACATCCTTATGTGAGTGGGACCAAGCAAATAATATAAAAATAAAATTATCATTTGTTTCAACAGAGTTGCACTCATAGGTGTGCGCAGGGGGGTGTCACGATCCGGGTATCTGGACGCCATTACTTACCCTTCAGATGCCTCCTAAGGCTGGCTCAGCATTCCAGGACCGGATCCCATCTGTTATACTGATGTCCACATTCTTGCCTCCTCTCCTGTCACTCTGAGACGCGGTCACCGCAACGCCTGTTACATCCGGAATGGCGTCTCCCGCGGCCTCCGCCGCTGTTCCTGAGTTTCTACATGCAGAATGTCAGAGTGGTGATTACGTCAGCCGCGGCCTCCGCTGTGCCCGCGTGGTTAGGTGTGCACTTATCAGTCTGGCGTCTCCTGTCTCCTGTGGCCGGCGCCGCCATTACTGTTTTAATTCCCACATGGATTACAAACCAAACTTCCCTCCAAGTGTCTGCATGGGCGCAGCCATCTTGGATTCTGTCATCTGTTCATTTCCACCAATCTGCTGTCTGCATTGTTAATCTGCATAATTGCCTAGCCCACAGGTTCTCAAACTCGGTCCTCAGGACCCCACACAGTGCATGTTTTGCAGGTCTCCTCACAGAATCACAAGTGAAATAATTAGCTCCACCTGTGGACCTTTTAAAATGTGTCTGTGAGTAATTAATACACCTGTGCACCTGCTGGGTTACCTGCAAAACATGCACTGTGTGGGGTCCTGAGGACCGAGTTTGAGAACCACTGGCCTAGCCAATCCCTTCCTTGCTGCAGGTATAAGTAATCTGTGCCTGAGCAAGGAAGGCGTCAGTGCTTTGGTTGTCAAACCTAGTTCCAGTTTGTCTCTCTCCTGTGGTTGTTTTCCAGGTTCCAGCTCCTATCTCCACACTTCCACTAAAGAGACCCGCACCAGCATTTCCACCTGCGGTGTAGCCTGACTCTCCTATCCATTTGGATTCATCTGCTTCCAGCTACAGATCCACCTGCTTTCAGCATCCAGCTTCCAGCAGAGGTCAGCTCTTCTTAAAGTGCCGGTACCCTTTTCTGCAGATTATCATTTATCACCGGCATTATTATTTCACCGCTCTCAAGCTCCAAACATCACTTCATATTTCATCGCTCTCAAGCTACATTTATTATTTAACTGGTTCCAGCCAGTATTCACTCCGTGTCAACATCAGTCTGGTTTCAGCCAGTATCCACAGCAGCCGTTTTACCCACAGCAGCCCAGCTTTTCCTGGAACTCCAGCTGGTACGATCCTGGGCTATTTCCATTGCTACAGTCGGGCCTGGTAAGGACTTTCCACCTAGAAGATTATTAAGAACTATCTCATACTACCAGAGCCCTGTGGCCCTTGCCACCCTGTAGTACCCAGGAACTGTATTATTTCCCTGCTGAGTTTTATGTTTTCTTATTTGCTGCTGTGTTACGGAGTATGTCATAATAAACATCATTGACTTTTATCCTGGTTGTCGTGGTCACGCCTTCGGGCAGTTATTCTACATGTTACTTACATGTCTAGGGGTCTGATACAACCTCCCAGGTTCCGTTACATCTCAGCCCCTACAACTGAGGCTGCCTCCCGTCAGCTCAGGCCCTCAGTTGTGACAGTAAGCACTGACCATATGAATCCAGCCGGAGACCAGGATCAAGCGGCCAGGCCGATGCAAGAACTGGCAGCCCGGCTTGAACATCAGGAGGCTGCACAGGGCCACATCGTCCGCTGTCTCCAGGATCTCTCTACTCGGCTGGATGGGATTCAGACAACCCTCCGTGGATCAGGCGCGTCCAGTGCGTCAACCACAGTGACTCCAGCTATAACCCCACCCACCTTACCCATATCTGTTCCCCGTCGACCATGGACCCATCTGTCGATGGATTTCATTTCAGACTTACCCATGTGCAACAAGTTTAATACCATCTGGGTGGTAGTTGACCGGTTCACCAAGATGGCACACTTCATTCCTCTCACCGGTCTTCCGTCAGCTTCCAAGTTGGCTCAAGTGTTCATACAAGAGATCTTCCGACTCCACGGTCTGCCTGAAGAAATTATCTCAGATCGAGGAGCTCAATTCACAGCCAAATTCTGGCGAAGTTTATGTCAAGTCCTCCAAGTCAAACTAAAGTTTTCCACGGCTTACCATCCTCAGACCAATGGTCAAACTGAGAGGGTGAATCAGGACTTGGAGGCCTTCCTCCGCATCTATGTGTCTTCCTCTCAAGATGACTGGGTTCAATTACTTCCCTGGGCCGAGTTCTGTCATAACAATCAGTATCATTCCTCATCTTCTTCAACACCATTCTTCACCAACTTTGGATTCCACCCTAAAGTCCCTGAATTCCAACCGCTCCCAGCAACTTCTGTTCCAGCAGTGGATATCACCTTGCATCAGTTTGCAAACAACTGGAAGAGTGTACGAGCAGCTCTGCTCAAGGCATCGTTCAGGTATAAGAAGTTTGCGGACAAGAAGCGTAGAGCGGTTCCTGCTCTCAAGGTGGGTGATCAGGTATGGTTATCCACGAAGAATTTGAGGTTAAGAGTTCCCAGTATGAAGTTTGCACCTCGCTACATTGGTCCTTTCAAAATTGAGCAAGTCATCAATCCTGTTGCTTACAGACTTCAGTTACCTCCCTTCTTAAAAATACCCAGGACATTCCATGTTTCCCTGTTGAAACCGCTGATCCTGAATCGGTTTCATTCCTCACTTCCTCCAACTCCGAAAGTCCAAACTCAACGAGGCGTTGAGTATGAAGTGGCCAAGATCCTGGACTCACGTCACCGTTACGGTCAACTACAGTATCTTATTGACTGGAAAGGTTACGGCCCTGAGGAACGCTCATGGACCAATGCTTCTGATGTCCATGCTCCTGCCTTGGTCCGGGGATTCCATTCCAAGTTTCCTCAAAAGCCAAAGAAGTGTCCTGGGGCCACTCCTAAAGGGGGGGGGTGCTGTCACGATCCGGGTATCTGGACGCCATTACTTACCCTTCAGATGCCTCCTAAGGCTGGCTCAGCGTTCCAGGACCGGATCCCATCTGTTATACTGATGTCCACATTCTTGCCTCCTCTCCTGTCACTCTGAGACGCGGTCACCGCAACGCCTGTTACATCCGGAATGGCGTCTCCCGCGGCCTCCGCCGCTGTTCCTGAGTTTCTACATGCAGAATGTCAGAGTGGTGATTACGTCAGCCGCGGCCTCCGCTGTGCCCGCGTGGTTAGGTGTGCACTTATCAGTCTGGCGTCTCCTGTCTCCTGTGGCCGGCGCCGCCATTACTGTTTTAATTCCCACATGGATTACAAACCAAACTTCCCTCCAAGTGTCTGCATGGGCGCAGCCATCTTGGATTCTGTCATCTGTTCATTTCCACCAATCTGTTGTTACCATTGTAAATCTGCATAATTGCCTAGCCAATCCCTTCCTTGCTGCAGGTATAAGTAATCTGTGCCTGAGCAAGGAAGGCGTCAGTGCTTTGGTTGTCAAACCTAGTTCCAGTTTGTCTCTCTCCTGTGGTTGTTTTCCAGGTTCCAGCTCCTATCTCCACACTTCCACTAAAGAGACCCGCACCAGCATTTCCACCTGCGGTGTAGCCTGACTCTCCTATCCATTTGGATTCATCTGCTTCCAGCTACAGATCCACCTGCTTTCAGCATCCAGCTTCCAGCAGAGGTCAGCTCTTCTTAAAGTGCCGGTACCCTTTTCTGCAGATTATCATTTATCACCGGCATTATTAATTCACCGCTCTCAAGCTCCAAACATCACTTCATATTTCATCGCTCTCAAGCTACATTTATTATTTAACTGGTTCCAGCCAGTATTCACTCCGTGTCAACATCAGTCTGGTTTCACTTTCAGCCAGTATCCACAGCAGCCGTTTTACCCACAGCAGCCCAGCTTTTCCTGGAACTCCAGCTGGTACGATCCTGGGCTATTTCCATTGCTACAGTCAGGCCTGGTAAGGACTTTCCACCTAGAAGATTATTAAGAACTATCTCATACTACCAGAGCCCTGTGGTCCTTGCCACCCTGTAGTACCCAGGAACTGTATTATTTCCCTGCTGAGTTTTATGTTTTCTTTTACTGCTGCTGTGTTACGGAGTATGTCATAATAAACATCATTGACTTTTATCCTGGTTGTCGTGGTCATGCCTTCGGGCAGTTATTCTACATGTTACTTACATGTCTAGGGGTCTGATACAACCTCCCAGGTTCCGTTACATCTCAGCCCCTACAACTGAGGCTGCCTCCCGTCAGCTCAGGCCCTCAGTTGTGACAGGGGGGTGCCTGGTGCGCACAGGCACCCCCTAATGTCTGGCACCCCGATCTCACATGCCGGATGCAGCAATTGCCGAGCAGGCTGATTACTGTCCCCTCTGCGCTGCACCCTCTCAGGACTGCATTACTGACTGGACACACAGGTTAATCAAAGGTACCACTGCCACCGGCTTTCAAACTCCCGGCTCCACCTCCATGTACAAAAACAGTGTGATGTGATTACATCATACTGCTCGCACACCCACCCGTCACACCTGCCACACGCCCACTCTCTCCCTCTATGCCAGGCATGTCCAAACTGCGGCCCTCCAGCTGTTGAGAAACTACACATCCCAGCATGCCCTGACACAGCTTTAGCATTCTCAGACAGCAAAACTTTGTCAGGGCATGCTGGGATATGTAGTTTCACAACAGCTGGAGGGCCGCAGTTTGGACATGACTGCTCTATGCTATGCCAACGCCAGCCACTGATGAGGAGCAGCATGCAGCCAGCGTTCCTCTTAGGAAGACAAATTCAATACTGGCGGACGGTCAGCAGCAGCATTGACACGTCACGTCACTCATTTTTCCAGCAGCAGCAGTACTAGTCTGCAACTGTCAGTGCCAGTGAGTGACTTGTAAGTAAGCTGCTGCAGCTTGCAGGGGAAAGAGAGGGGGAGCCAGACCAGGCTGAGGAGGAGCAGTGTAATTGCAGTGAGTGCCATCAGGGGTGTTTGTTTGGTGCACACCACAACATCTGACTGCATCTGAATTATTAGGATTGGTACAAGGGTGGATACTTTATATTACGTTGACCGTCAATAGATGGTGCTAGACACGCCCAAAAGGCGGTGCTAGACACACCCCTCCGATGGTGCACCCCCTAATAAAATGTGCTGCGCACGCCTATGGTTGCACTATGTTTTGCATGTTTTTTTGTATTGTAGTAATACTCCTAACCAATTCTCTGTGAGACTGGAAATCCTTGTGATCAAAACTGTGTAAGCCTTTTTCTGTTGATACCGGTAAATGCACTACTGGCAGCGAGGAATAGCACAGGACTGAGCAGCAGGCGCGGCGGGGATCGCAGTGCTGCACTGCCCTAATGTGCAGGCATGTGGAGGGGGGCTGGACATTAGGGGGTGCCTGTGCGCACCAGGCACCCCCCCTACGCACGCCTATGTCTATGTACTGTGTAATTGGGCGCTGCGGAACCCTTGTGGCGCCATATAAATAAAGGATAATAATAATAACATACTGTACATACAATTCAGGCGATTAAATGCCTTCTCTGCGTCAAGAGAAACACACTATTTATATACAGCAAGCTGACTCTCACCTGTTCACAGTGAGTAAAAATTTAGGGTTGACCATCGATCACAGTTTGCAGCAACCATCCATTAGAGCTGTTTGTGATCGATGGCGAAAAACTGTTGTGTCCCAGCGCCATCGATGGTACAGAGCCATAGAAACGCTCTCTCTCTCTCTCTCTCTCTCCCTGGCAACGCACACGTATCAGAGCCACGCCCATAACTCTGTTTACTAGAGCAGACATGACACCACGCCCCCCCCCTAGTTACAGAAAGCGCGTTGCTGAGGGAGTGAACTGTGGTCTCTGGAATAATGGCCGCCGCCCGCAGCTGCTGACCTCCATGTTGTTGGAGACCGGTCGGAGGGAGCTCTGGGACTATGTGCAGTTCCCTGTAGAGTCTCCTCCGCCTGCTGACGTTATTTCCGCATGCAGCAGCGGGTGTCTGCGGGATGAGGCTGTAACCGTGATCCGTGTGGGGGCGGCCCGTGGCCGGGAGCTGCTGCTACTGGGGTCCGAGGTGAGTACCGGGACCTCAGGCCAGAAGCTGCTATCCCATGGGTATACAGTACACGTACCTGTGCATCTTCCTCTCTCCCTACCCTCATGTACCCTCTCCATACTGCCCCCTCTTCCCTACCCTCTCCATACTGCCCCTCTTCCCTACCCTCTCCATACTGCCCCTCTTCCTACCCTCTCCATACTGCCCCTCTTCCCTACCCTCTCCATACTGCCCCTCTTCCCTACCCTCTCCATACTGCCCCTCTTCCCTACCCTCATGTACCCTCTCCATACTGCCCCTCTTCCCTACCCTCATGTACCCTCTCCATACTGCCCCTCTAACCTGCCCCCTCTCCATACTACCCCTCTTCCCTGCCCCCTCTCCATACTGCCCCTCCTTCCCTGCCCCCTCTCCATACTGCCCCTCCTTCCCTGCCCCCTCTCCATACTGCCCCTCCTTCCCTCTCCATACTGCCCCTCCTTCCCTCCCCCCACTGCCCCTCCTTCCCTCCCCCCACTGCCCCTCCTTCCCTCCCCCCTCTCCATACTGCCCCTCCTTCCCTCCCCCCTCTCCTTCCTGCCCCTCCTTCCCCTCCCCCCTCTCCTTCCCTCCCCCCTCTCCTTCCCTCCCCCCTCTCCTTCCCTCCCCCCCTCCCCCCTCTCCTTCCCTCCCCCCCCTCCCCCCTCTCCTTCCCTCCCCCCCTCCCCCCTCTCCTTCCCTCCCCCCCTCCCCCCTCTCCTTCCCTCCCCCCTCTCCTTCCCTCCCCCCTCCCCCCTCTCCTTCCTCCCCCCCTCCCCCCTCTCCTTCCCTCCCCCCCTCCCCCCTCTCCTTCCCTCCCCCCCTCCCCCCTCCCTCCTCCCCCCCCCTCCCCCCTCTCCTTCCCTCCCCCCCTCCCCCCTCTCCTTCCCTCCCCCCTCCCCCCTCTCCTTCCCTCCCCCCCTCCCCCCTCTCCATCCCTCCCCCCCTCCCCCCCTCTCCTTCCCTCCCCCCCTCCCCCCCTCTCCTTCCCTCCCCCCCCCCCCCCTCTCCTTCCCTCCCCCCCTCTCCTTCCCTCCCCCCCTCCCCCCTCTCCTTCCCTCCCCCCCTCCCCCCTCTCCTTCCCTCCCCCCCTCCCCCCTCTCCTTCCCTCCCCCCCCCCTCCCCCCTCTCCTTCCCTCCCCCCCTCCCCCCACTCCCTCCCTCCCCCCCTCCCCCCACTCCCTTCCCTCCCCCCCTCTCCATCCCTCCCCCCTCCCCCCTCTCCTTCCTCCCCCCCTCCCCCCTCTCCTTCCCTCCCCCCCTCCCCCTCTCCTTCCCTCCCCCCCTCCCCCTCTCCTTCCTCCCCCCCTCCCCCCTCTCCTTCCCTCCCCCCCTCCCCCCTCTCCTTCCCTCCCCCCCTCCCCCCTCTCCATCCCTCCCCCCCTCCCCCCTCTCCTTCCCTCCCCCCCTCCCCCCCTCTCCTTCCCTCCCCCCCTCTCCTTCCCTCCCCCCCTCCCCCCTCTCCTTCCCTCCCCCCCTCCCCCCTCTCCTTCCCTCCCCCCCCTCCCCCCTCTCCTTCCCTCCCCCCTCCCCCCTCTCCTTCCCTCCCCCCCTCCCCCCTCTCCTTCCCTCCCCCCTCCCCCCTCTCCTTCCCTCCCCCCTCTCCTTCCCTCCCCCCTCCCCCCTCTCCTTCCCTCCCCCCTCCCCCCTCTCCTTCCCTCCCCCCTCTCCTTCCCTCCCCCCTCTCCTTCCCTCCCCCTCCCCCCTCTCCTTCCCTCCCCCCTCTCCTTCCCTCCCCCCTCTCCTTCCCTCCCCCCTCTCCTTCCCTCCCCCCTCCCCCCTCTCCTTCCCTCCCCCCTCCCCCCTCTCCTTCCCTCCCCCCTCCCCCTCTCCTTCCCTCCCCCCTCTCCCCTCTCCTTCCCTCCCCCCCTCCCCCCTCTCCCCTCTCCCCTCTCCTTCCCTCCCCCCCTCCCCCCTCTCCCCTCTCCTTCCCTCCCCCCCTCCCCCCTCTCCCCTCTCCTTCCCTCCCCCCCTCTCCCCTCTCCTTCCCTCCCCCCTCTCCCCTCTCCTTCCCTCCCCCCTCTCCCCTCTCCTTCCCTCCCCCCCTCCCCCCTCTCCTTCCTCCCCCCCCTCCCCCCTCTCCTTCCCTCCCCCCCCCTCCCCCCTCTCCTTCCCTCCCCCCCTCCCCCCTCTCCTTCCCTCCCCCCTCCCCCCTCTCCTTCCCTCCCCCCCTCCCCCCTCTCCTTCCCTCCCCCCCTCCCCCCCTCTCCTTCCCTCCCCCCCTCCCCCCTCTCCTTCCCTCCCCCCCTCCCCCTCTCCTTCCCTCCCCCCCCTCCCCCCCACTCCTTCCCTCCCCCCTCCCCCCTCTCCTTCCCACCCCCCTCCCCCCTCTCCTTCCCTCCCCCCCTCCCCCCTCTCCTTCCCTCCCCCCTCCCCCCCTCTCCTTCCCTCCCCCCTCCCCCCTCTCCTTCCCTCCCCCCTCCCCCCTCTCCTTCCCTCCCCCCTCCCCCCTCTCCTTCCCTCCCCCCCTCCCCCCTCTCCTTCCCTCCCCCCCCTCCCCCCCCCTCCCCCCCTCTCCTTCCCTCCCCCCCTCCCCCCCTCCCCCCCTCTCCTTCCCTCCCCCCCTCCCCCCCTCCCCCCTCTCCTTCCCTCCCCCCCTCCCCCCCTCCCCCCTCTCCTTCCCTCCCCCCCTCCCCCCTCTCCTTCCCTCCCCCCCTCCCCCCCTCCCCCCTCTCCTTCCCTCCCCCCCTCCCCCCCTCCCCCCTCCCCCCCTCCCCCCCTCCCCCCCACCCCCCTCCCCCCCTCCCCCCTCCCCCCTCTCCTTCCCTCCCCCCCTCCCCCCTCTCCTTCCCTCCCCCCCTCCCCCCTCTCCTTCCCTCCCCCCCTCCCCCCTCTCCTTCCCTCCCCCCCTCCCCCCTCTCCTTCCCTCCCCCCCTCCCCCCTCTCCTTCCCTCCCCCCCTCCCCCCTCTCCTTCCCTCCCCCCTCTCCTTCCCTCCCCCCTCTCCTTCCCTCCCCCCCCTCCCCCCTCTCCTTCCCTCCCCCCCTCCCCCCTCTCCTTCCCTCCCCCCTCTCCTTCCCTCCCCTTCCCTCCCCCCTCTCCTTCCCTCCCCCCCTCCCCCCTCTCCTTCCCTCCCCCCCTCCCCCCCTCCCCCCTCTCCCTCCCTCCCCCCCTCCCCCCCTCCCCCCCCCCCTCCCCCCCCCCCCTCCCCCCCTCCCCCCTCTCCTTCCCTCCCCCCTCTCCTTCCCTCCCCCCCTCCCCCCTCTCCTTCCCTCCCCCCTCTCCTTCCCTCCCCCCCTCCCCCCTCTCCTTCCCTCCCCCCCTCCCCCCTCTCCTTCCCTCCCCCCCTCCCCCTCTCCTCCTCCCTCCCCCCTCCCCCTCTCCTTCCCTCCCCCCCTCCCCCCTCTCCTTCCCTCCCCCCCTCCCCCCTCTCCTTCCCTCCCCCCCTCCCCCCTCTCCTTCCCTCCCCCCCTCCCCCCTCTCCTTCCCTCCCCCCCTCCCCCCTCTCCTTCCCTCCCTCCCTCCCCCCCTCCCCCCTCTCCTTCCCTCCCCCCCTCCCCCCTCTCCCTCCCTCCCCCCCCTCCCCCCTCTCCCCCCCCCTCCCCCCCCTCCCCCCCCTCCCCCCCCTCCCCCCTCTCCCCCCCCTCCCCCCTCTCCCCCCCTCCCCCCCCCTCCCCCCCTCCCCCCCTCCCCCCCTCCCCCCCTCCCCCCTCTCCTTCCCTCCCCCCTCTCCTTCCCTCCCCCCCTCCCCCCTCTCCTTCCCTCCCCCCCCTCCCCCCTCTCCTTCCCTCCCCCCCTCCCCCCTCTCCTTCCCTCCCCCCCTCCCCCCCTCCCCCCTCTCCTTCCCTCCCCCCCTCCCCCCTCTCCTTCCCTCCCCCCCCTCCCCCCTCTCCTTCCCTCCCCCCCTCCCCCCTCTCCTTCCCTCCCCCCCTCCCCCCTCTCCTTCCCTCCCCCCCTCCCCCCTCTCCTTCCCTCCCCCCCTCCCCCCTCTCCTTCCCTCCCCCCTCCCCCCTCTCCTTCCCTCCCCCCCTCCCCCCTCTCCTTCCCTCCCCCCTCTCCTTCCCTCCCCCCTCTCCTTCCCTCCCCCCTCCCCCCTCGCTGTTATCACCTGGGTGTCTGATAGCTGGAGTCCTGTGATTAGATCGGAGAGAGCGTCTGATGAACGTTGCTGTTATCAGCTGGGTGTCTTATAGCTGGTGTCCTGTGATTAGATCGGAGAGAGCGTCTGATGAACGTTGCTGTTATCACCTGGGTGTCTTATAGCTGGTGTCCTGTGATTAGATCGGAGAGAGCGCCTGATGAACGTTGCTGTTATCACCTGGGTGTCTTATAGCTGGTGTCCTGTGATTAGATCGGAGAGAGCGCCTGATGAACGTTGCTGTTATCACCTGGGTGTCTTATAGCTGGTGTCCTGTCATTAGAACGGAGAGAGCATCTGATGAACGTCGCTGTTATCACCTGGGTGTCTTATAGCTGGTGTCCTGTGATTAGATCGGAGAGAGCGTCTGATGAACGTTGTATTATCACCTTGGTGTCTGATAGCTGGTGTCCTTTGATTAGATCGGAGAGAGCGCCTGATGAACGTTGCTGTTATCACCTGGGTGTCTTATAGCTGGTGTCCTGTGATTAGGTCGGAGAGAGCGCCTGATGAATGTTGCTGTTATCACCTTGGTGTCTGATAGCTGGTGTCCTGTGTTTAGATCGGAGAGAGCGCCTGATGAACGTTGCTGTTATCACCTGGGTGTCTGATAGCTGGTGTCCTGTGTTTAGATCGGAGAGAGCGCCTGATGAACGTTGCTGTTATCACCTGGGTGTCTTATAGCTGGTGTCCTGTGATTAGGTTGGAGAGAGCGCCTGATGAACGTTGCTGTTATCACCTGGGTGTCTTATAGCTGGTGTCCTTTGATTAGATCGGAGAGAGCGCCTGATGAACGTTGCTGTTATCACCTGGGTGTCTTATAGCCGGTGTCCTGTCATTAGATCGGAGAGAGCGCCTGATGAACGTTGCTGTTATCACCTGGGTGTCTGATAGCTGGTGTCCTGTGATAAGATCAGAGCTCCTGATGAACGTTGCTGTTATCATCTGGGTGTCTTATAGCTGGTGTCCTGTGATTAGATCAGAGCGCCTGATGAACGTTGCTGTTATCACCTGGGTGTCTGATAGCTGGTGTCGTGTGATTAGATCGGAGAGAGCGTCTGATGAATGTCACTGTTATCACCTTGGTGTCTTATAGCTGGTGTCCTGTGATTAGATCAGAGCGACTGATGAACGTTGCTGTTATCACCTGGGTGTCTTATAGCTGGTGTCCTGTGATTAGGTTGGAGAGAGCGTCTGATGATCGTTGCTGTTATCACCTGGGTGTCTTATAGCTGGTGTCCTTTGATTAGATCGGAGAGAGCGCCTGATGAACGTTGCTGTTATCACCTTGGTGTCTGATAGCTGGTGTCCTGTGATTAGATCAGAGCGCCCGATGAACGTTGCTGTTATCACCTGGGTGTCTGATAGCTGGTGTCCTGTGATTAGATCGGAGAGAGCGTCTGATGAACGTTGCTGTTATCACCTGGGTGTCTTATAGCTGGTGTCCTGTGATTAGATCAGAGTGACTGATGAACGTTGCTGTTATCACCTGGGTGTCTTATAGTTGGTGTCCTGTGATTAGGTTGGAGAGAGCGCCTGATGAACGTTTCTGTTATCACCTTTGTGTCTTATAGCTGGTGTCCTGTCATTAGTTTGGAGAGAGATCGCCTGATGAACGTTGCTGTTATCACCTGGGTGTCTGATAGCTGGTGTCCTGTGATAAGATCAGAGCTCCTGATGAACGTCGCTGTTATCACCTGGGTGTCTTATAGCTGGTGTCCTGTGATTAGAACAGAGCGCCTGATGAACGTTGCTGTTATCACCTTGGTGTCTGATAGCTGGTGTCCTGTGATTAGATCAGAGCGACTGATGAACGTTGCTGTTATCACCTGGGTGTCTTATAGCTGGTGTCCTGTGATTAGGTTGGAGAGAGCGCCTGATGAACGTTGCTGTTATCACCTGGGTGTCTGATAGCTGGTGTCCTGTCATTAGATCGGAGAGAGCGCCTGATGAACGTTACTGTTATCACCTGGGTGTCTTATAGCTGGTGTCCTGTGATTAGGTTGAAGAGAGCGCCTGATGAACGTTGCTGTTATCACCTGGGTGTCTGATAGCTGGTGTCCTATGATTAGATCGGAGAGAGCGCCTGATGAATGTTGCTGTTATCACCTTGGTGTCTTATAGCTGGTGTCCTGTGTTTAGATCGGAGTGAGCGCCTGATGAACGTCGCTGTTATCACCTGGGTATCTTATAGCTGGTGTCCTGTGTTTAGATCGGAGAGAGCGCCTGATGAACGTTGCTGTTATCACCTGGGTGTCTTATAGCTGGTGTCCTGTGATTAGATCAGAGCTCCTGATGAACGTTGCTGTTATCACCTGGGTGTCTTATAGCTGGTGTCCTGTGATTAGATCGGAGAGAGCGCCTGAGGAATGTTGCTGTTATCACCTGGGTGTCTTATAGCTGGTGTCCTGTGATTAGATCGGAGAGAGCGCCTGAGGAATGTTGCTGTTATCACCTGGGTGTCTTATAGCTGGTGTCCTGTGATTAGATCGGAGAGAGCGCCTGATGAACGTTGCTGTTATCACCTGGGTGTCTTATAGCTGGTGTCCTGTGTTTAGATCGGAGAGAGCGCCTGATGAACGTCGCTGTTATCACCTGGGTGTCTTATAGCTGGTGTCCTGTGTTTAGATCGGAGAGAGCGCCTGATGAACGTTGCTGTTATCACCTTGGTGTCTGATAGCTGGTGTCCTGTGATTAGATCAGAGCGACTGATGAACGTTGCTGTTATCACCTGGGTGTCTTATAGCTGGTGTCCTGTGATTAGGTTGGAGAGAGCGCCTGATGAACGTTACTGTTATCATCTGGGTGTCTTATAGCCGGTGTCCTGTCATTAGATCGGAGAGAGCGCCTGATGAACGTTGCTGTTATCACCTTGGTGTCTTATAGCTGGTGTCCTGTGTTTAGATCGGAGAGAGCGCCTGATGAACGTCGCTGTTATCACCTGGGTATCTTATAGCTGGTGTCCTGTGTTTAGATCGGAGAGAGCGCCTGATGAACGTTGCTGTTATCACCTGGGTGTCTGATAGCTGGTGTCCTGTGATAAGATCAGAGCTCCTGATGAACGTCGCTGTTATCACCTGGGTGTCTTATAGCTGGTGTCCTGTGATTAGAACAGAGCGCCTGATGAACGTTGCTGTTATCACCTTGGTGTCTGATAGCTGGTGTCCTGTGATTAGATCAGAGCGACTGATGAACGTTGCTGTTATCACCTGGGTGTCTTATAGCTGGTGTCCTGTGATTAGATCAGAGCTCCTGATGAACGTTGCTGTTATCACCTGGGTGTCTTAAGCCCAGTACTCACGGGCCGATCAAGGAGAGATGCGTGCTGAGCGAACCGCTCAGCACACATCTCTCCTGCCGCTCAGCACAGCGCGATCTGTGCTGAGCGTGCGGGGGGAGACGGGGGGGCCGCTCACTTCACCCAGCGGGTGAGGTGAGCGACCCGCTAGATTGGCCTGCATGCAGGCCAATCTAGCAGCGGCGATAGCGATGTGCGGGGCCGCGCATCGCTATCGCCGAGGGGGCTACACACGGAGCGATCCTGCCGATATTCTAAGCAATCTAGTCAGATTGCTTAGAATATCGCTCCGTGAGTACCCCCCTTTATAGCTGGTGTCCTGTGATAAGATCAGAGCTCCTGATGAACGTTGCTGTTATCACCTGGGTGTCTTATAGCTGGTGTCCTGTGATTAGGTTGGAGAGAGCGCCTGATGATCGTTGCTGGTATCACCTGGGTGTCTTATAGCCGGTGTCCTGTCATTAGATCGGAGAGAGCGTCTGATGAACGTTGCTGTTATCACCTTGGTGTCTGATAGCTGGTGTCCTGTGATTAGATCAGAGCGACTGATCAACGTTGCTGTTATCACCTGGGTGTCTTATAGCTGGTGTCCTGTGATTAGATCGGAGAGAGCGCCTGAGGAATGTTGCTGTTATCACCTGGGTGTCTTATAGCTGGTGTCCTGTGATTAGATCGGAGAGAGCGCCTGATGAACGTTGCTGTTATCACCTGGGTGTCTTATAGTTGGTGTCCTGTGTTTAGATCGGAGAGAGCGCCTGATAAACGTTGCTGTTATCACCTTGGTGTCTGATAGCTGGTGTCCTGTGATTAGATCAGAGCGACTGATAAACGTTGCTGTTATCACCTGGGTGTCTTATAGCTGGTGTCCTGTGATTAGATCGGAGAGAGCGCCTGAGGAATGTTGCTGTTATCACCTGGGTGTCTTATAGCTGGTGTCCTGTGATTAGATCGGAGAGAGCGCCTGAGGAATGTTGCTGTTATCACCTGGGTGTCTTATAGCTGGTGTCCTGTGATTAGATCGGAGAGAGCGCCTGATGAACGTTGCTGTTATCACCTGGGTGTCTTATAGCTGGTGTCCTGTGTTTAGATCGGAGAGAGCGCCTGATGAACGTCGCTGTTATCACCTGGGTGTCTTATAGCTGGTGTCCTTTGATTAGATCGGAGAGAGCGTCTGATGAATGTCACTGTTATCACCTGGGTGTCTTATAGCTGGTGTCCTGTGATTAGATCAGAGCGTCTGATGAACGTTGCTCTTATCACCTGGGTGTCTTATAGCCGGTGTCCTGTCATTAGATCAGAGCGCCTGATGAACGTTGCTGTTATCACCTTGGTGTCTGATAGCTGGTGTCCTGTGATTAGATCAGAGCGACTGATGAACGTTGCTGTTATCACCTGGGTGTCTTATAGCTGGTGTCCTGTGATTAGGTTGGAGAGAGCGTCTGATGAACGTTGCTGTTATCACCTGGGTGTCTTATAGCCGGTGTCCTGTCATTAGATCGGAGAGAGCGCCTGATGAATGTTGCTGTTATCACCTTGGTGTCTTATAGCTGGTGTCCTGTGTTTAGATCGGAGTGAGCGCCTGATGAACGTCGCTGTTATCACCTGGGTATCTTATAGCTGGTGTCCTGTGTTTAGATCGGAGAGAGCGCCTGATGAACGTTGCTGTTATCACCTGGGTGTCTGATAGCTGGTGTCCTGTGATAAGATCAGAGCTCCTGATGAACGTCGCTGTTATCATCTGGGTGTCTTATAGCTGGTGTCCTGTGATTAGAACAGAGCGCCTGATGAACGTTGCTGTTATCACCTTGGTGTCTGATAGCTGGTGTCCTGTGATTAGATCAGAGCGTCTGATGAACGTTGCTGTTATCACATTGGTGTCTGATAGCTGGTGTCCTGTGATTAGATCAGAGCGACTGATAAACGTTGCTGTTATCACCTGGGTGTCTTATAGCTGGTGTCCTGTGATTAGAACAGAGCGCCTGATGAACGTTGCTGTTATCACCTTGGTGTCTGATAGCTGGTGTCCTGTGATTAGATCAGAGCGACAGATGAACGTTGCTGTTATCACCTGGGTGTCTGATAGCTGGTGTCCTGTGATTAGGTCGGAGAGAGCGCCTGATGAACGTTGCTGTTATCACCTTGGTGTCTGATAGCTGGTGTCCTGTGATTAGATCAGAGCGACTGATGAACGTTGCTGTTATCACCTGGGTATCATAGCTGGTGTCCTGTGTTTAGATCGGAGAGAGCGCCTGATGAACGTTGCTGTTATCACCTGGGTGTCTGATAGCTGGTGTCCTGTGATAAGATCAGAGCTCCTGATGAACGTCGCTGTTATCACCTGGGTGTCTTATAGCTGGTGTCCTGTGATTAGATCAGAGCGACTGATGAACGTTGCTGTTATCACCTGGGTATCTTATAACTGGTGTCCTGTGATTAGATCGGAGAGAGCGTCTGATGAACGTTGCTGTTATCACCTGGGTGTCTGATAGCTGGTGTCCTGTGATAAGATCAGAGCTCCTGATGAACGTTGCTGTTATCACCTGGGTGTCTTATAGCTGGTGTCCTGTGATTAGATCGGAGAGAGCGTCTGATGAACGTTGCTGTTATCACCTGGGTGTCTTATAGCTGGTGTCCTGTGATTAGATCAGAGCGACTGATGAACGTTGCTGTTATCACCTGGGTGTCTTATAGCTGGTGTCCTGTGATTAGGTTGGAGAGAGCGCCTGGTGAACGTTGCTGTTATCACCTGGGTGTCTTATAGCTGGTGTCCTGTGATTAGGTTGGAGAGAGCGCCTGATGATCGTTGCTGTTATCACCTGGGTGTCTTATAGCTGGTGTCCTGTGATTAGATCAGAGCGACTGATGAACGTTGCTGTTATCACCTGGGTATCTTATAACTGGTGTCCTGTGATTAGATCGGAGAGAGCGTCTGATGAACGTTGCTGTTATCACCTGGGTGTCTTATAGCTGGTGTCCTGTGATTAGAACGGAGAGAGCATCTGATGAACGTCGCTGTTATCACCTGGGTATCTTATAACTGGTGTCCTGTGTTTAGATCGGAGAGAGCGCCTGATGAACGTTGCTGTTATCACCTTGGTGTCTGATAGCTGGTGTCCTGTGATTAGGTTGGAGAGAGCGCCTGATGAACGTTGCTGTTATCACCTGGGTATCTTATAGCTGGTGTCCTGTGTTTAGATCGGAGAGAGCGCCTGATGAACGTTGCTGTTATCACCTGGGTGTCTGATAGCCGGTGTCCTGTGATAAGATCAGAGCTCCTGATGAACGTCGCTGTTATCACCTGGGTGTCTTATAGCTGGTGTCCTGTGATTAGAACAGAGCGACTGATGAACGTTGCTGTTATCACCTGGGTGTCTGATAGCTGGTGTCCTGTGTTTAGATCGGAGAGAGCGTCTGATGAACGTTGCTGTTATCACCTGGGTGTCTGATAGCTGGTGTCCTGTGTTTAGATCGGAGAGAGCGTCTGATGAACGTTGCTGTTATCACCTGGGTGTCTGATAGCTGGTGTCCTGTGTTTAGATCGGAGAGAGCGTCTGATGAACGTTGCTGTTATCACCTGGGTGTCTTATAGCTGGTGTCCTGTGATTAGATCAGAGCGCCTGATGAACGTTGCTGTTATCACCTGGGTGTCTGATAGCTGGTGTCCTGTGTTTAGATCGGAGAGAGCGTCTGATGAACGTTGCTGTTATCACCTGGGTGTCTGATAGCTGGTGTCCTGTGTTTAGATCGGAGAGAGCGTCTGATGAACGTTGCTGTTATCACCTGGGTGTCTTATAGCCGGTGTCCTGCCATTAGATCGGAGAGAGCGTCTTATGAACGTTGCTGTTATCACCTGGGTGTCTTATAGCTGGTGTCCTGTGATTAGAACAGAGCGCCTGATGAACGTTGCTGTTATCACCTGGGTGTCCGATAGCTGGTGTCCTGTGATTAGGTCGGAGAGAGCGTCTGATGAATGTCACTGTTATCACCTGGGTATCTTATAGCTGGTGTCCTGTGATTAGATCAGAGCGACTGATGAATGTCACTGTTATCACCTGGGTGTCTTATAGCTGGTGTCCTGTGATTAGATCAGAGAGAGCGTCTGTTGAACGTCGCTGTTATCACCTGGGTGTCCTATAGTTGGTGTCCTGTGATTAGATCAGAGCGACTGTTGAACGTCGCTGTTATCACCTGGGTGTCCTATAGTTGGTGTCCTGTGATTAGATCAGAGCGACTGATGAACGTTGCTGTTAGCACCTGGGTGTCTGATAGCTGGTGTCCTGTGATAAGATCAGAGCTCCTGATGAACGTTGCTGTTATCACTTGGGTGTCTTATAGCTGGTGTCCTGTGATTAGATCAGAGCGCCTGATGAACGTTGCTGTTATCACCTGGGTGTCTGATAGCTGGTGTCCTGTGATTAGATCAGAGCGTCTGATGAACGTTGCTGTTATCACCTTGGTGTCTGATAGCTGGTGTCCTGTGTTTAGATCGAAGAGAGCGCCTGATGAACGTTGCTTTTATCACCTTGGTGTCTTATAGCTGGTGTCCTGTGATTAGATCAGAGCGCCTGATGAACGTTGCTGTTATCACCTGGGTGTCTGATAGCTGGTGTCCTGTGTTTAGATCGGAGAGAGCGTCTGATGAACGTTGCTGTTATCACCTGGGTGTCTGATAGCTGGTGTCCTGTGTTTAGATCGGAGAGAGCGTCTGATGAACGTTGCTGTTATCACCTGGGTGTCTTATAGCCGGTGTCCTGCCATTAGATCGGAAAGAGCGTCTGATGAACGTTGCTGTTATCACCTGGGTGTCTTATAGCCGGTGTCCTGTGATTAGGTCGGAGAGAGCGTCTGATGAACGTTGCTGTTATCACCTGGGTGTCTGATAGCTGGTGTCCTGTGATTAGATCAGAGAGAGCGTCTGATTAACGTTGCTGTTATCACCTGGGTGTCTTATAGCTGGTGTCCTGTGATTAGATCTGAGAGAGCGCCTGATGAACGTTGCTGTTATCACCTGGGTGTCTGATAGCTGGTGTCCTGTGATTAGGTCGGAGAGAGCGTCTGATGAACGTTACTGTTATCACCTGGGTGTCTGATAGCTGGTGTCCTGTGATTAGGTCGGAGAGAGCGCCTGATGAACGTTGCTGTTATCACCTGGGTGTCTGATAGCTGGTGTCCTGTCATTAGATCAGAGAGAGCGTCTGATTAACGTTGCTGTTATCACCTGGGTGTCTGATAGCTGGTGTTCTGTGATTAGGTCGGAGCGACTGATGAACGTTGCTGTTATCACCTGGGTGTCTTATAGCTGGTGTCCTGTGATTAGGTTGGAGAGAGCGTCTGATGAACGTTGCTGTTATCACCTGGGTGTCTTATAGCTGGTGTCCTGTGATTAGGTTGGAGAGAGCGTCTGATGAACGTTGCTGTTATCACCTGGGTGTCTGATAGCTGGTGTCCTGTGATTAGATCAGAGCGTCTGATGAACGTTGCTGTTATCACCTGGGTGTCTTATAGCTGGTGTCCTGTGATTAGATCAGAGAGAGCGTCTGATTAACGTTGCTGTTATCACCTGGGTGTCTGATAGCTGGTGTCCTGTGATTAGGTCGGAGAGAGCGTCTGATGAACGTTGCTGTTATCACCTGGGTGTCTGATAGCTGGTGTCCTGTGATTAGGTCGGAGCGTCTGATGAACGTTGTATTATCACCTTGGTGTCTGATAGCTGGTGTCCTGTGATTAGATCGGAGAGAGCGTCTGATGAACGTTGCTGTTATCACCTGGGTGTCTGATAGCTGGTGTCCTGTGATTAGATCGGAGAGAGCGTCTGATGAACGTTGCTGTTATCACCTGGGTGTCTGATAGCTGGTGTCCTGTGATTAGATCAGAGCGACTGATGAACGTTGCGGTTATCACCTGGGTGTCTGATAGCTGGTGTCCTGTGATTAGATCAGAGCGACTGATGAACGTTGCGGTTATCACCTGGATGTCTGATAGCTGGTGTCCTGTGATTAGATCGGAGAGAGCGTCTGATGAACGTTGCTGTTATCACCTGGGTGTCTTATAGCTGGTGTCCTGTGATTAGGTCGGAGAGAGCGTCTGATGAATGTCACTGTTATCACCTGGGTGTCTGATAGCTGGTGTCCTGTGATTAGATCAGAGCGACTGATAAACGTTGCGGTTATCACCTGGGTGTCTGATAGCTGGTGTCCTGTGATTAGATCAGAGCGACTGATAAACGTTGCGGTTATCACCTGGGTGTCTGATAGCTGGTGTCCTGTGATTAGATCGGAGAGAGCGTCTGATGAACGTTGCTGTTATCACCTGGGTGTCTGATAGCTGGTGTCCTGTGATTAGATCGGAGAGAGCGACTGATGAACGTTGCTGTTATCACCTGGGTGTCTGATAGCTGGTGTCCTGTGATTAGGTTGGAGAGAGCGTATGATGAATCTTTCTTCCCTTTTTCCGCAGCGCAGCGTCAGGGACGGAGAGGTCCAGCATGTGCGCCTCGGTTAAGTATAACACACGGGGTCCGGTCCTCATCCCCAGAATGAAGTCTAAACACAGGATTTACTACATTGCGCTCTTCTCGGTGGTGCTGTTGGGTCTTATTGCCACGGGCATGTTCCAGTTTTGGCCTCACAATATTGAACAGTCCAGCGACTGGAGTCCAGAGAAGAGGAGTGTCCATGATGTTCCAGCTGTTAAGCTGCCGGAAGACAGCCCGTTACCCGAACGGGGCGATCTCAGCTGCCGCATGCACACCTGCTTCGATGTGTACCGTTGTGGCTTCAACCCTAAGAACAAGGTCAAAGTTTATATATACCCCTTAAAGAAATACACGGATGAGTACGGGGGCTCGGTGGGCAGCGTGATTTCCCGGGAGTACAACCAGCTGCTGGCTGCGGTTTCTCAGAGCGACTTCTACACCGAGGATGTGACCCGGGCCTGTCTCTTCCTGCCGTCCATTGATGTCCTCAGTCAGAATAACCTGCGCATTAAGGAGACGGCGCAAGCCCTGGCACAACTTCCAAGGTACGGCAAACACTCCGCACAGAGGTCCATTGGTATTGTGTTACTGAACATGAGATCACAGCTTGTCGCTGACAAAGGGGGGAACCTGGATTGCACATCCTATTACTAAAGATATCAAGAGGTGCTATCATGCTGAGGCTTCTAATACTATGCTGGGGGAAGAGAGATGCAGATGCACACTCTTAGCACTAAGAACACTGATAATAAAAATAATTTAAATAAACCCTCACAATTAACATGGAGTATAATTGAAGTTCTTAGCACACATTTGCGCAAATATGCGGGCCCATGTACCGCGGCCAGGTGACTTCATCACATGGGTCCCTAACATCCCTAATACTATTGGCACTCCTCCCATTCACCCTCAGGTGTTTTAATTAGCTGGGTTCCTGCATTTCAGATCACACATTGATAAGGCCCTATTTAGAGGTAAGTCCTGTATAAATTTATAGATTGTGATAGTATTAGGGATGTTAGGGACCCATGTGATGAAGTCACCTGGCCGCGGTACATGGGCCCGCATATTTGCGCAAATGTGTGCTAAGAACTTCAATTATACTCCATGTTAATTGTGAGGGTTTATTTAAATTATTTTTATTATCAGTGTTCTTAGTGCTAAGAGTGTGCATCTGCATCTCTCTTCCCCCAGCTTGTCGCTGACACCTGACGTTCGGTGACGATAGACAAAGGTTGCCGCAAGCAGAGGGCTGTGTAGGTATCTCCGGGCACAGCACCAATGGCAGAGCAGGGTCCGCTTGTGGGAGTGTAGTAGCTACAGAGCCACCTCAGGCGCCCTGGAATTCCACCGTTGTGCTGAACAATTTGCTCTTATGAGGCTGATTTGTGTTGTGTCATTAATGGTTATGTTCAGTAATCTGCTCATTTAGGGCGAGATGCATCAAATCTTGGAGAGAGATACAGTGCCCATAGCAACCAACCAACCAACCAACCAACCAACCAACCAACCAACCAGCCAGCCAGCCAGCCAGCCAGCTTCTAACTGTCATTTTACCATCTGTGCTAGATAAGTGGCAGGTGCTGATTGGTTACTATGGGCAACTTCTCCACTTTATCTCTCTACGGCTTGATAGATCTCCCCCATAGGCTGTTGACCAATCAGAAAGATAGACGCCCTAATGAACAGTGGGCTGAAGGTTGGGAGAGGACAGATATGATTTATACAATAAAGGGCCCCATATACTAGAGCGATCATGCCCAATTTCAGCCCATTTCGGGCATTCGGCCAGATATATCAGCTGAAATCGGGCATTTTTTAGAGGTGTTCCCGATCCGATCCACGTTCCCGTGAGCATCAGATCGGATCCTCCAGATTGAATGTGCTGCACATTCAATCTGGTGCGACCTGGGGGCATGGCTTGGGATCGCCCAGGATCGCTAAGATATACCGTACGCAAATGGGCAGCATCCGATGTATCTTGGCCGATCCTGCCCCCGGGAGGCTGCTGCTCCAACATGTGGTCGTCCCAGTGTATGGGGGGGGGGGGGGGGTGTCTGTCTGGTGGTGAGAGTAGGGTCATAGAGAACGAGACTTGTACAACTTTGTTCTGCAGTCATTTTCCACTTCAGTACAACAATGTGGAATTGTAAAGTGTTGTGTAATATTGTAGTTTTCTTTCAAAACTGTATAACGTGTCTCTAATTTACCGTCTTCTTAGGTGGGACCGTGGCACAAATCATCTCCTATTTAACATGCTGCCCGGAGGACCCCCCGACTATAACACTGCTTTGGATGTTCCCCGTGACAGGTAAACCCCCCTCCCCAATCCCCCATAAACTATCTGCATGATGTGACACCATCGCTGTGTCAGTAGAAGATGTCTGCAATGTGATAGGTGCAGAGAGCCGGGCTGGGCGCTTATAACTACATAGGTGACGCCCCACCCTGGCCCGACGCCCCAGACTGCAGCCTAAACGTTGGTGAGACGCTGATCATTATGCTTTGTATGAAACATTGTGCTGAGTAATTGCAGCATTTATTTACATACTGTATAACGACATTAGTGAAATCTGTTATTATGAAATCACACCGTTTCTTTATGACACAGCAGCACGTAGCTGTCCACACGGGGCGGTCACCCCATTTGGTATTTAGGACAATAAAGAAAAATGAAAGGACAGTCCCGGCACAGAGGTGTATCATTGTGATCACCCTGGAGAACCGTGGTTGCAGCTGTTTACCAGAGAGATGAGCCCCGTAGATGGGAGATCTTCCGCTGTCATTATGTAACCAGCAAGCGATGTTAATAAGCCATGTCTGGAGGAGTGCGTACACCCGTACTGCTTCTGTATCGGTGACGGAGGAAAGCCTGGCGCCGCTTATCAGGTGCATGTCGTTATCTGATGGCGGCAGCTGCCACCCCTGTATAATAGGAGACCCCTGGCCAGTTCAGTTTGGAACATATTGGCTGGTGTAAACACCTGAAATGTCTCGTAGCTGTCTTCTGGACGGACGAGCAAAGTGAGGATATTTGGTCTCTATGCACAGGAGTATGTTTGAGAACCTCTTTCCACCAGCCACGCATCATTGTGGAGGTTGCTGGGAAGATTTGGGATTTGGTTGTCTCGCAGTCTAAACGTTCACCAAGCGTTCCTCCTCATACCGGAGTTTTCTAGAGGAAGACACAATGCCGTCACTCTGACAACAGAAGCTCTTGCGCACATTGGATCATACGACGGGACAATGATCCTAGTCATATCGGGACCCCTGCGCTCCAGCTGCTGAACCATGTAAGAAATGAGGCTTCAAAATTGCTAAGTCACAGTTCAGACCTCATCCACCTCTGAGTTTCTGTAGGTTGCACCTTAAAATGATTCTTCCTACATCAGTGTCCTCAGTAAGGTCGTGCTGTAAGGAGGTCTGGGCTAAACATTCTCATATACAGCACAAAGAAGACCTCAAGTTATAGTTTCTATAGAGGGTACTGCCGTCTGCTGAATCCCGGTCTGTATATACACATGGCTACTTTGTCTGACACATGATTGAAGGCGACCATTTACTTTGTCCTTCCCATTATATTAGAATACAAGCAATGTTGCTCCGCTGCAGAGATTGATGTAAGCCCGCTTCTGGCATGTCACTGCATTGTTGGGGGACAGCGTACGAGACGCGGCGTCCTTACTGCTATATGCTGATGGGACAGTCAGCGTTGGCAGCCATCGCACTGAGACTGACCTGCGGCTGGGACGGGACGATTCGGGCGGCAGGTTGATCTTCTGTGACAAAAAATACAAATTTGTGCTGCGCTCAATCCTGGTGATTGAGCGCAGCACAAATTTGTATTTTTTGTTTCTATTTTGGAGGTTGGTCACCTTTAAGTGCGGCAGCTTATCCGAACAAAAAGGGACTCAGTGCGCAGTTAAGCAAACAAATTTTGATCTTCTGTGACCCCTCTGCTGCTTTTCTGCTTCTGTAATTATGTCCATTAGGTGTAATGGGATGATAAATGCCTTGGTGATGACAGGTGTTTATTATCAGTCTGACCATGATCAGGCACGCGGGGCACGTTATCACAAGATGAGAGATGTCTGTGTCAGTCTGTGCGTTACGTTTCTTATCTTGTCAGTATACCATGGGTATTTATTCTGTTACCTCATTGTGAGTGATTGCTGTATACGTTGCTTCCCCTCGCACGTTTCCGCCGGCGGATCAGCTCCTCTGTGCTGGAGTGACCTGTGAGACTGCTAGTGTCGGGCGTCTTGTACGGCAAAAATATGATCACAACGCGACTACGATGCACCAGAAGACTGCGCTGATCAATTTGATATGCAACACTTGTATGTCATAGTGCAGCTGAGTCCCCGAACCTGCATACAAAGTGCTACAATATAGCGGCCGGAGCTTTTTTCTTTGGCAAGTTCCGTTGTTCTCCGTATGCTGGCTCAGTCGCACACAATGTACAAGTGTTGTATATAAAATTAATCAGCGCAGTCTCCTGGTGCGTCCTAGTCACATTGCAACTAAGACATATATTTTTTTGGCAAAAAAGACACCCGACGATAGCAGAGCTGCACAGGGCCTGTCGGCTCATTCTCACCAGGCACCGCCCACTGCGTACTGAGGCTAGATGTAGGAGGACACATCTGTACTCTGCTGACCGTACATAGCGAACAACATGTGCAGGCGTCTGTAGAATCCTATAGCTGCTGCACAGGGAATGCTCTGAGCGCACCAGGGGAGTATGGCGGCTGCGGGACACAGGAGCGGGGCAGGTAGTGATTCAGGATTGTACATAGTGACCTTTACCACCTGAATTGTCAGATACAGATATTAAATGGAGTTAGGATTTTTAAAGATCTGTCTGCTCAGATTACTTGACATGTTATGCCGCCACCTCCCTACAACCGGCAAATATATGGGGGCTAGACACTGCGCAGAGATCAAATATGCTGTTTAGTCCAGGAATAACCAGCGCCATCGGACAAGTATAAGTATTTGCGTTAGATATTATTGTAGAGCCGCAACAGCGCTAGGAGGGGCGACTGAGAGTTGTGCGTTTCTCTCCAGGAGCACCGGCGTCCTCATTCTCAGTACACACGTGCACCAGCCCTATACATGGCGTAAGAGAGACATTATGTGTATAGTCTGCATAGACCACACACCCTCACTGACCTCTGACACCAGTACCCTATACATGGCGTAAGAGAGACATTATGTGTATAGTCTGCATAGACCACACACCCTCACTGACCTCTGACACCAGTACCCTATACATGGCGTAAGAGAGACATTATGTGTATAGTCTGCATAGACCACACACCCTCACTGACCTCTGACACCAGCATTGCCTCTTCATCCGCAAATGGAAATGTGACTGATTTGTGTACGACTCTGACATCACCTGTAGCTGTAACGCGAATATACACCAGATACATCCACAATCCCAATGTGCGTTCGACTCCACGCCAAAGTTCTCCATAATATTTCACTCACCCGAGATGAGGCGAGTCATAGCATTTAGGATTTTTCCTGCAGGGTCCACAGGTTAGCCACAGGATAAACATTGAGATATGAGGTAGCATCAGCGGATTGGACCAACGATCAAAGCTTTTGGCCTCCCAGAATGCAACGGGCCAGTCCCCTATATCCCCGCCTCCTGGCTCAGGCAATTCAGTTTTATTGTTGGTGCAGCAGGAACCGGACCACGATCTTTGGGCTGCTGATTTTGGCAGCCATAAGCTTATTTTATTTATTTTTATAGTCTTATGTTTTTTGAGTGGGATTTCTAAAAAAGCATCTTACACGCACCTTCGAGTCGCTCCAACAACTCTCCGTCGGGTTGCGACAACACTTACCCACGTGTACAGTGCTATTTTAGCGGGCGTTCATGTCGAATGTACTAGCAAGTCCAGCGGACGTTACCAGGCTGTGGCCGGAACACGGGGAGAAAGGTAAGGCGTCGGTTCCGCAGAGTGGGGGAGACACAACACAGCCGCATCGTTTTCGGGCAGGAGACTACTGAACAGCTGACTCAGCCGCCACCTCGGGTGCACCAGCGCAAGTACCTAGGGATCATAGGCGCCAGGGATTAGTGTGAGCTCGCGATCCTTGATGTCAGCAGTGGGGAGTAAGATAATCCCCCTGGACGCCCCTCCCCCCGGTTCATGACCAGTTTCCTCCGAGTTTCTCGCCATGAACTGAATTCCCGCTTCCGTCTGAGACGCTGTCTATCTTAAAAGACCCAGTCGCAGCATAGGCGGCTGTGTGACTGGTGCAGCATAGGCGGCTGTGTGACTGGTGCAGCATAGGCGGCTGTGTGACTGGTGCAGCATAGGCGGCTGTGTGACTGGTGCAGCATAGGCGGCTGTGTGACTGGTGCAGCATAGGTGGCTGTGTGACTGGTGCGTATGTGTTCACTTGGGCATCTGTGTTCACTGGGCGTTTGTGTACACTATTAGCGTCAGGATCCACTCACCATTCACTAACGTATTGATCGATCCTGGAAGCAGGGTGAAGTCTCCCTGTATCCCACTCTCCTGAGCCGGGTGATACAGCGCCAAGTCTCTACCTACTAATGAGTACTAGTAGTTGGATAAGTGCCTGATGCATATGAGTCTATAAACTATTGCAACTGTTTCTTTCGCTGAATACGTTTAGAATCCCATATAAGGTAATGGAGTAATATGTTTCTCCTACATACTTGAAATGTATTTGTAGTTGAATATGTGCTCATATTGCTTATTATACTAATGTATAACCTGTGACTGATTGCTAGTGTGATTGCGGACTTTACTATTTCTGTCAGTTCCTGTGTATTTCGATCCTCAATGCTGGTGCAAAGCAGGGAGGGTTTGGATTGTATGTCACTTTAACAAATT
Organism: Pseudophryne corroboree; assembly: GCF_028390025.1. Classification (NCBI taxonomy): domain Eukaryota; kingdom Metazoa; phylum Chordata; class Amphibia; order Anura; family Myobatrachidae; genus Pseudophryne; species Pseudophryne corroboree. Next base: position 2,203,928 of record NC_086454.1, read on the forward strand.
TGAAAGTGATTTCAGTAACATATTGTGTTGTTAACACTATACAGATGTGTGATTTATTTATCATGTCTAAGAGGGGCAACGGTGAGGATACACTCTCCACAGCAACACCAACACTGATTTCATGTTTGTCTTGCAAAGCTGGGTTAACCTCTGAAGACCTGGTTCAAAATGGGTTATGAGCAAATTGTTTTAGTTTTCACCAAAGCCTTCTTAATAATCCAAGGCAGGCACAGGTTCAAGTTGAACCCCCATGGGCTACTTTTGCACAGACCTATTGTATAGCTGAGCGGATAATGCTAGCTCCTATACCAGAGATAGGTTATCCTATTAACCCTTACATGCAATATTCCCCCTGGGGTTTATCACTTCCAGTCCAGGAATCTGCAGCCTTTAAACAAAAACAGGCTTAAAGGCCGGTGGAAGGTAAATTACATAGACCTGAAACATCTTCACAGTCTACACATGTATCAGATGGGGACTCGTTGGAGGATGAGGACTCATCACACTCCGGGTCTGTATACAGAGACGAGGATATAGGCAGCTCAGTGGACATACCTGAGCTAATTAGTGCTATGAAAGCCATTCTATCCTCAGATTTTAACAAAGGCTCTGCTGCTTCCTCTAAGGCACCTGTGTTTAAACATCACAAAACAGTCGACTGAATTTCCTGGGTCAGAACAGCTGACGGAAATTATGCAAGAGGCTTGAGTAACACCCAGTAAGAAGTTTAGAATTCCAAAGAAATGGAATTCCCAATATCCTCTCACAGCTGGGGACTGTTTTTAAAAAGGGGGGTGACTCCCAAAGTAGAGATGCATGTCATTCAGTTGGTGCGAAAATCTACATTACATCTACCTTCAACCACATTAAATGATGTCACGGATGGGAAAATAAATTGTTTTTTTTTTAAACTATTTTCCCCTTGTCTGGGGCAATCGTAAGACCAGCCATGGCTTAAGCCTTGATGGCAAAAGCAGTGGCGGCCTGGGCTGATGCATTGGAAGATGATCTTTCATTGGAATCTAGAGAGCAAAAATCCCATATTGCCATCAGCCTGATCCAACTTCTGATCCTTTCCAAATGGAATGTGTTACATCAGACAATAAAAATGCAGACTATGGTCCTTCCTCTGGAAGTAAGGAGGTCAAGGTATCAGATTGGGAAGTTCTGACAACGGATGCCAGTCTTCAGGGCTGGGGAGCTGTGTCAGGAAGGAGTTGCTTCCAAGGGCTGTGGACCAAGGAAGAAAGTTGCCTTCCAATAAATATATTGGAACTTCGGGCCATGTATATGGCACTCTTTTAGGCAAAGGACATTCTTCAGGGGAAACCTGTTCAATTACGCCCGGACAATGCAACAGCAGTAGCGTACCTAAAAGCAATGAAGGAGGTAAGCCGCACGTTAAGGTGGGCAGAACGTTCTCATCCAGCCTTGTCCGCAGTTTTCATTCCGGGAGTCCTAAACTGGGAAGCAGATTTTCTCAGTCGACATGCCATTCATGCAAATGAATGGGCTTTACACCCCGAGGTCTACCAAACTCTGGTAGACAAGTGGGCGTTACCGGAGATGGATCTCATGGCGTCCCGTCAGAACAACAAAGTTCCTGCATACGGTTCAAGAACAAAGGATCCCAGAGCAATCTTTGTGGATGCCCTGTCAGTAAGATGGGACTTTCGTCTGGCCTATGTGTTTCCACTGATCGCCCTGTTGACCAGGGTAATGCAAAAGGTAAAACAAGGAAAGGGCGCCGTGATACTAATAACTCCGGCATGGCCCAGAAGACAATGGTTCACAGATCTGCAGAGGCTGTCGATGGATGCTCCATTCCTACCCCTTCAACGTCCAGATCTACTGTCTCAGGGTCCTTGCTATTACAAGCAGTTTTTGCCGGTGTGGCTCTTGAGACTTCCATCCTGAAAGCAAGAGGATTCTGGCAACAGGTAATTCAAACAATGATCAGAGCAAGGAAACCATCTATCACCGATTATGGCAAGCCTATATTCAATGGTGCAGTGACCAGAAATTTTACCCTAGGTCGTTCAGAGTTTCCAGGGTCTTAGCATTCCTTCAGGCAGGAATGCACAAAGGTTTATGTGGATGTGCGCACTTTTTTTCCCATGGAATGCTTAATAGCCAACCTCATTTTGTTCCTCCTACAGCCCCTTGGGATCTAAGTGTAGTCCTAAAGGCGCTTCAAGTTGCCCCATTTGAACCACTGAAGCAAGTGGATCTTAAATGGCTGACAGCTAAAGTTCTCTTTCTACTGGCTATTGCTTCAGCTAGAAGAGTGTCAGATTTAGGGGCATTGTTATGTCGTCCTCAATTTCTGATTTTTTATTTTTTTTTATCCAGATAGAGCAGTTCTCAGAACCAAATCTGGTTATTTTCCTAAAGTGGTGTCTAGATTCCACCTTAACGAAGAAATTGTAGTCCCGGCCTTCCAAGGGCCAGACCTTACTGCAGGAGATGCTTCATTGGACGTGGTCCGTGCCTTAGGGATCTACGTGGATCGTACCAGTGCCATTAGAAAGACACAGTCTCTTCGTTCTCTACGGATTTCACAAGAGCTGATGGGCTGCTGATAAATTGACGCTGGCTAGATGGCTTTGAATGACAATTTCAGAAGCATATTCTCAAGCTGATCTCCCGATTACGGATAATTTCTCTGCTCACTCTACTCGTAGGGTAGGTCCGTCATGGGCAGCACAACATGGTGCTTCAGCAGAACAGATATGTAAGGCAGCAACATGGTCTTCCATTAACACATTCATTAGACATTGTTCCATGGATACCTTTGCCTCTCAGGATGCAGAATTCGGGCGAATGTTTCTCCTGTCTAATTGGGAGCGTCCCCACCACTAAATGTGCTTTGGGACATCCCAATGTTATCCTGTGGATGACCTGTGGACCCTGCAGGAGAAATCCGAAGTTATGGTAGACTTACCGTCAATAACTCTTTCTCCTAAATCCACAGGGATCCCACCCTGACGCACCGGATTTGAGGATCCTTTTACTTACACACCCTTCTGTACAAGAAGGAAGAGGTTAGTATGTGTGTGTGTGTGTGTGTGTGTGTGTGTGTGTGTTCTTCTCGCCTGATTAGTGCTTTTTATGATGCTCCTACCTTGAGCTTTGGAAAACAACAGATTTGGCTGAGCCAGGAGGCGGGATATAAGGGACTGGCCTGTTGCATTCTGGGAGGCCAAAAGCTTTGATCGTTGGTGCCAATCCTCTGTTGCTACCTCATATCTCAGTGTTGATCCTGTGGCTACTGTGGACTTAGGAGACATAGTTATCAATGGTAAGTCTACCATAACTTCGTATTTCTTATGGTCGAGCTCTGGTGATTAACGCAACAAACCAAATACAATGCAACGTATATATTCAAGGTGAGACTAAAGCTGTTAATGCAGATGTGCTCAGCAGCAGAGACTTAATGCGTGTTCCTCCGAGATGGAAACCAGAGATGAAAACACGTAATAAAGCCCACTGTGCGTATCTTGGAGGAACTCCCGTTGTCAGTGAAGTGTATCAATAAAGTTGAATGAGAGAACCGTATCTGATGTCCGTAACTTTATCGGTACTTTGCATTTAAGGATTGTATTCATTCAGAAGTGCCATAACATGTGCGGAGAGGGGGATCCGCTCCATTTTCTGCCTATCCCTGCACCCTGTTGATGCTTTATTTCTATTAGAGCATTAATATCCAGAACTATATTTCATTAACGGGACTCGTTTCTGGTTCAAACGAAGTCAAAGGGATTTTCCAGCTCCTCATACGCTTTGTGTTGTTGCCTTGTATTACACACCTGCAGGATTACTTCATTTTATTTTTTGTTATGTTTTTCCTTGAAGTCTTTGTATTACTTAGGTAGGTTTGTTCTGTTCTGTTGCCCTGGAATATAATCCCAAAGTGATAAATGTGGCACAAGGTATGAACAAGTTATATTACATTCTTAATCCCTGCCTTTATCTTTATTTCAGGGCGGTGCTGGCCGGAGGTGGGTTCTCAACATGGACATATCGCCAAGGGTATGATGTCAGTATTCCCGTGTACAGTCCTCTGTCTGAGGTGAATTTACCTGACAGAGGCCCCGGGTGAGTCTGCATTCCCTCCCAATGTGATATAACTTTTAAAGGGACCGTGACATAAAAAAAACCAGGAGCACGAATGTAACGGGGTCCCCGGTGGGCACCACATATACCAGCATAGCTCCGTAGAGGACACTAATAGAGATTATTACATTGTGAGTCTTCCAGCAGAACGGTGGATACAGGGACAGGAGGACGGATGTAACGGGGCCCCGGTGGGCACCACATATACCAGCATAGCTCCGTAGAGGACACTAATAGAGATTATTACATTGTGAGTCTTCCAGCAGAACGGTGGATACAGGGACAGGAGGACGGATGTAACGGGGCCCCGGTGGGCACCACATATACCAGCATAGCTCCGTAGAGGACAGTAATAGAGATTATTACATTGTGAGTCTTCCAGCAGAACGGTGGATACAGGGACAGGAGGACGGATGTAACGGGGCCCCGGTGGGCACCACATATACCAGCATAGCTCCGTAGAGGACAGTAATAGAGATTATTACATTGTGAGTCTTCCAGCAGAACGGTGGATACAGGGACAGGAGCACGGATGTAACGGGGCCCCGGTGGGCACCACATATACCAGCATAGCTCCGTAGAGGACAGTAATAGAGATTATTACATTGTGAGTCTTCCAGCAGAACGGTGGATACAGGGACAGGAGGACGGATGTAACGGGGTCCCGGTGGGCACCACATATACCAGCATAGCTCCGTAGAGGACAGTAATAGATATTATTACATTGTGAGTCTTCCAGCAGAACGGTGGATACAGGGACAGGAGGACGGATGTGACGGGGCCCCGGTGGGCACCACATATACCAGCATAGCTCTGTAGAGGACAGTAATAGAGATTATTACATTGTGAGTCTTCCAGCAGAACGGTGGATACAGGGACAGGAGGATGGATGTAACGGGGCCCCGGTGGGCACCACATATACCAGCATAGCTCCGTAGAGGACAGTAATAGAGATTATTACATTGTGAGTCTTCCAGCAGAACGGTGGATACAGGGACAGGAGGACGGATGTAACGGGGCCCCGGTGGGCACCACATATACCAGCATAGCTCCGTAGAGGACAGTAATAGAGATTATTACATTGTGAGAGTTCCAGCAGAACGGTGGATACAGGGACAGGAGGACGGATGTAACGGGGTCCCCGGTGGGCACCACATATACCAGCATAGCACCGTAGAGGACAGTAATAGAGTTTATTACATTGTGAGTCTTCCAGCAGAACGGTGGATACAGGGACAGGAGCACGGATGTAACGGGGCCCCGGTGCTCACCACATATACCAGCATAGCTCCGTAGAGGACAGTGTGGCCGGAGAGGCCCAGCCACGAGGCAAATGGCCGCCGCGGCACTGAAGGGGTTAACCCCTAGTGCCCGGCGCCATTTTCAAGGACAATGGGCGCTTGGCGCCAGATTTGACCACGGATTTGACCTCCAGAGACCACGGCAGTGAGGACAGCCCCAGGCGCGCTCAGCAGAGAGAGGGCAGCCGCTGACTGCCGGAGTCCGGGAGCTCCGCTCCCGGCAGCGGTCAGTGTAGCCCCGGGCGCACTGGAGTGTGCGTGCCGGGGAGAAGGGAGAGCCGCCTCTGGGAGCCGGGAGCTCTGCTCCCGGCGCCTCAGCCCGTCGGAAGTGGCCAGCCGGGACGGACGCTGTGGCGAGGGCACTTGGAATCAGCGCCGCATACAGGGGACCGGGCTAGCCGGCTCGCTGCGCGGCGAGGCCACCACAGGTGCCGCTTATGGGGGACCGGGCTAGCCGGCTCCCTAGCGGCGTGGGTGCAGTTAGGCTGACGAACGCTGGGGCTCGGGAGCTACGCTCCCGGCACCTCAGCGCTACAACAGAGCCAGAGTCACGGCGGCCGGGACAAGTGTCCCGGGCCGCCGGGCTTCAGTACAGGGGGGTGCGCCGCTGTGTGCGGCGAGGCCACGGAGTAGTGCCACCCTGGGGGGACAGGGAGAGCCAGCTCCCTGGACCCCAGTGGCAGGCAGGCAGGCTGGAGGGTGGGGGAAGCCAGCCCCATACCTCCAGCACTGAGAGAGCCCTAGCAGCCAGGCTGCAGGGCTAGGGGAGCCAGAACAGACAGGGTCCTAGCAGCCAGGCTGCAGGACTAGGACAGTATTCCACAAACCAGACATTGTGTAAAATAATAGAAAGTACAGTGTGTTGTAAGGCACTGCAGTGCCTAGGTATGTGGAGCCTGTGCAGGCTCAGAGTGTATTTAAATGTATAAACATGTACAGTGTGATTTAAATGTAATGTATTTAAAGGTAAATTGCACTTACTTGGTTGTGTGTCCCAGGAGGGGGGAATCCATGGCTGTGCAGGCTGATGGATTCTCCCAGACCTTTTCCCCAAAAACGTAATGCTTTCCCATCCAGCCTCACACTTCCAAGGGGCACAGGGAGAGAGAGAAGCAGCTCAGCTATGAAACAAGCTGAGTGGTTTCTTGGAGCTCCATGGAGAACACCCGTAGTGGCCAAGAGACCTGGACCGGGGAGCCAGGCTGCCCAGCTCTGGAGCCCAAATCCAGGCTGCAGGCAGTGAGATGGGTCCCGGGCAGGTTTCTGGAGGTCAGAGTTAGGAGGGAAAACTTCCCCCAGCCAGACTGAACGGCACCGGGGAGTATCCTGACTCTCCAAGATGGGAGAGTCAAAGGAGACCGACCACTCCCCACTGTCCATAGAGGACAATGTTAGCTGTGCATGTGACCAAGGCATGCACAGCTCATGGGTAAACATTGATTGGTTGTGCACCACAGGGCGGGCTTACCCCCTGTGGTATGGGGTCTTGGAGAGGGATAAAAGGAGGGCAGTTGGCCCATAGGAGTGTGTATTATTCCATCTTATTCTGCTGAAAACATCTGATTGTATGCTGTTACCCCTAGCAATAGGGAGGAGCCTTTTTAAAGGTTATTGAGCAATAAACATCTTTGTCTCAAGAAGACTGCTTCATCTTGTGACCAACAGGGTTAGGCCAAACCTAGCCCCGTCCTCCGGCTGTCCAGGGAAGCACCTAGCGTCTCCAAGTTCCGCCTTCCGCCAGCTACCGGTAGAGGCCTAGCAAGTGGCTAGTGGGGATTCGTCAGCACCACACAGCTGTGGTAAGGCAGTGCGTCGGCACATACAGAGCAGAACTGTGGTTCCAAACGCCACGGCAGGTTAGGAGTTTGGTGGCAGCGAGAAACCGCCCACAGCGCAGTGGGTGGAGTCAGTAACAGGCGGTTACTGACGGTAAGCGGGAATCCCCTATGTGGTCAGGCCTCGTGCGGCTTGACCTTCCATTCTGTGCGCAGCCAACGGGACGCGAAAGCGGCGAGTGCTTTCGTACGGTACCGTCCTGTCACAGAAATTGGAGGCATAGTGGTGGGATATTCCCAGGCGGCTTTCCATCACCCGATTGGAGAAGCCGAGTTACTCAGGAGAGGAGTAACTGCAGCGCAGGAGAACGCACAAGATGGCGGAATTCAGCGGAATGTCCAAGGAGGATCTGGAGATCGTATGCCAGGGGAAGGGTGTGGATATCCCTTCCAACGCATCCAGAAGCGTCATGAAGGCGGCGCTCAGGAGCGTGGAGGAGTCTCATCGGGCGGAGGTGGAAAGCACTGACTGCGTCAGCATCGCAGAGGACGGCCCAACAGTGGACCTTCGTAAGGAACCGGTGAGAACCACAAGCCCCGCCCTCTCTCACAGCAGCAATGTTTCCCAGCAATCCCTAGCAGGGCCAGGATCCCAACGTCCCAGGGGGGGCGGCCCGGATACCCTAGCAGATCGGCTAGCGGAATTGGGGGAAAGGGAAACGGAGCAAGAACGCATGCTTGTCATTCGGATGTGGCATGCGGAGCGGGCATCACAGGCCGTGGTACCCCGGGAGCCGTTGTCAGCTGTTGTACACAGATCAGGAAGAGTTCAGTTTGCCAAGTTTGCAGACAGTGATGGGGACATTGATGGACATTTGCAAGTTTTTGAAAGGACTTGTAAACTACACGATCTACCCAAGTCAGAATGGGTGAGACACCTTGTGCCCACTCTGCATGGAGAGGCCTTGGAGGCCTATCGAGGAGTGGCGATGGAGGACTGTGGGAACTACGACGAAGTCGCGAAGGCCCTCCTCCAGCGATTCTTCATCACTCCAGAGTCTTACAGGAAGAAGTTCAGAGACTTGCCCAAGAATCCTAGCAGCACCCATGAGCAGTTCGCCACCCAGCTGCGGCAGTACGTGGTGAAGTGGGTGAAGGATTCGGAAGCCACTACATGGGACGCACTGATCGACCTGATCTGCAGGGAGCAGTTCTACCGCAGGTGCGCCCAAGAAGTGAAGGAGTGGGTGCTAGATCGGGAGCCACCCAGCTTAAAAATGGCTGCCCAATTAGCCGACAAATATGTGGCAATTCGGCCACGGGGGCAGAAGCGCCCAGCCAGCAGCCAGCTCCAAAAGACTGCACCACCAAGGGGACCCCCCTCTTCAGCTCATCAACCCCAAAGACAAGCATCTTCCAACCCGGGTGCTCTTGGCCAGCAACCGCACCGCAGCGTCCCTGCAACTGATCAGAGATCATCGGTGCCACGACTGGAGAAGAAGTGCTACGGCTGTGGGAAAATTGGACATCTGAGGATGAACTGTCCTTCATCCCAAGCACCCCAGACTCGTGCCCCAAATCCGAGTGCTGGAGCCCGGCTTGCTTGTTTGACGAGAGGACATGAGATTACAGAGACTGTTCCCCCTCCAGTCAGTCCGATGGAGTGTGGCGAGAGACAGGTGCACTCTGCGGAGAGAGTCACCTGCATGGCCAAACAGCCCCTACACAACATGTGGAGGCACCTGCAGCCAGTCCACGTGGGACCCCTGCAGGGGGAAGGCCTAAGAGACACTGGGGCCTCGATCACTGTGGTGAGCCGCCACCTTATAGATCCTGCTGCAGTATTGCAGGGTCGCACTGCCACGGTCACCCTGGCAGAAGGAACTGAGAAAGCGGTTCCCATGGCAAGAGTCTACCTGGACTGGGGAGCTGGACCAGAGTTGCGAGAAGTTGCCGTCATGGATGGTCTCCCAACTGATGTGGTCCTAGGAAATGATCTGGGTGGTGGGATCGTCACTACGTTTGTTGGCGCCATTCCCCGGAGTCAAGTTCCACTACCACCGTTGACATCAGCTACTCCAGCACAGCCCAGCCCAGAGGAAAAGACTACAGCTGCTAGACAACTGCCAGCACAGCCAACCACAGCTTCAACCAGCCCAGAGGAAAAGATTACAGCGGCTAGATCAGCACATCGACCCCGCATGCCTTTTGCCTCTGGTATGCCCACGTCCACTAGCAACGCAGAGGATGTCGGTTCCAGCTCGTTTGATCCTGTGGGGGTGCCCAATGATGCTCCTGACCAAAGTGGTTTGCCAACTCCGGCGGTGAGTATGAGAAACCACACTGATTTTTCCATGACTGACCCCTACCAGACTGACCCTAGTAGTCCCCACCTAGATCCCCCTGTAGAGTGTCCCAATTTAGGAGAGATTGAGGGCCACAGGCAGGAGTTTAGGGAGGCTCAACTCTCTGACCCATCCCCGAAAGGCATGAGGCGCTACTCTGGCAGCGGCCTTGACAGGGTTGGGGCAGGAAGTTTGCCCTGGCGGGAAGGGTTAAGGTACAGGGTAGCCAGGAAAGTGGGAGGGGATAGACCAGATAGGGAATGTGTCCAACTGGTCCCCTCAGGGAACGTTCCTGCGCAACCGGTGTCGGTTGCCAGTGAAACCCCTTTGGACAGTAACCCGGGGACAGACCGTACCCTGAAGTGCCTGACACAGAGCTTACCCTGGTCTGGAATGTCGGATGAAGCCCAGACCAACTGTAAGGCTGGTGCCATGCGTTGGCAGCCGGGGCACTCCAGCGGTTGTGTTGTCTCTGGGCCTCTGCCCATAGGAGAACCCTTGCAGCAAGTTGCTGTGGACATAGCAGGTCCCCTGCCTGTGCGCAGTAGATCGGGGAAGACACGCAGCCTCCCTGTAGTGGATGCCACACAGGATCCAGAGTCTGGTGGTCTGGCCGCCATCACTGTGGCACAGGTAGCGGACGAGGAGGAAGGAGTAGGCCTAGGTGACAGGGTAGGTTTCCCGAGTCATAGGTCGACGGAGGAGGATTGGAGGGCAGGTCTGACGGTTAGGGCAGACAGTTGCCAGTTAGGTATGACGGAGGTGCAGTGCCTGTGGAACCATGTGGGAGGAGACAGGGGTAGGCCCAAACCAGAGGGGGTGGAGGCAACCAGAGGCTGTCCCCGACCCACATCACCCAGACAGGTACTGACCTTAGAACCTGTAAGGCCCTACGGACATGTTGTCATTGACTTTAGTCCTGTAGTGAACCCCTTGAGAGATGGCTAGGAAGGGCATTCCCAAGTCAGTGGACTTTGCACCCGCTTGCGAGTTGGCATTCCAGTCATTGAAGGAGGCTCGGGTACCCGCTCCAGTGCTGATGGCGCACATTCTTGACCAGGACTGTGTGTTACGAACTATTGCGCCACTGCACGGACTGGGAGCAGTACCGAGCCAGAAAGAGCCATATGGGCAGGAGCACCCTGTGGCCTGGTTGAGCAGTATACTGCTATTGTGGGAGGTGGGGTATGCCACAGTTGGGATACCGTGGGTGGCACTTGTTTGTAACCGGCCCCCCACCGTGGTGACTTACCACCTACCTGTTAGGTGGCTGCAACCTACCTTGGGGGAATTGGACAGATTTTTGTGGTGGAGCCTTGAACTTGGACTTCAGGTGGACTATTTGAACATTGTGCACCCACGAAGAGAGGCCCACTACACTATGGATGAACTGTCTAGGCCAGAGCCTACAACCCCCAGGTAGCGTCCCCTTCACCCCAACGGACTGCGGGACCAGGACCCAAATCGTTGGGACATGGTTCCCTGGTTGACCCGCTTGAATGGGGGGGGAGGAGTGTGGCCGGAGAGGCCCAGCCACGAGGCAAATGGCCGCCGCGGCACTGAAGGGGTTAACCCCCAGTGCCCGGCGCCATTTTCAAGGACAATGGGCGCTTGGCGCCAGATTTGAAATGTACTGGGCGCTAGGCGCCGTGTTTAGAAAAATGTTTAAAGAAATGTATTTTTAAATGTACCGTGGTCCCGGACCCCTCCGGAGACCACGGCAGTGAGGACAGCCCCCGGCGCGCTCAGCAGAGTGTGCCCGCCGGGGGAGAGGGCAGCCGCTGACCGCCGGAGTCCGGGAGCTCCGCTCCCGGCAGCGGTCAGTGTAGCCCCGGGCGCACTGGAGTGTGCGCGCCAGGGAGAAGGGAGAGCCGCCGCTGGGGGCCGGGAGCTCTGCTCCCGGCGACTCAGCCCGTCGGAGGTGGCCAGCCGCGGCAGCCGGGACGGACGTCCCGGGCTGCTGGCCGGCAAGGGGGGTGCGCCGCAGCCCGGATCCCCGCCGGACGCTGCGGCGAGGGCACTTGGAATCAGCGCCGCATACAGGGGACCGGGCTAGCCGGCTCCCTGCGCGGCGAGGCCACCACAGGCGCCGCTTATGGGGGACCGGGCTAGCCGGCTCCCTAGCGGCGTGGGTGCAGTTAGGCTGACAAACGCTGGGGCTCGGGAGCTACGCTCCCGGCACCTCAGCGCTACAACAGAGCCACGGCGGCCGGGACAAGTGTCCCGGGCCGCCGGGCTTCAGTACAGGGGGGTGCGCCGCTGTGTGCGGCGAGGCCACGGAGTAGTGCCACCCTGGGGGGACAGGGAGAGCCAGCTCCCTGGACCCCAGTGGCAGGCAGGCAGGCTGGAGGGTGGGGGAAGCCAGCCCCATACCTCCAGCACTGAGAGAGCCCTAGCAGCCAGGCTGCAGGGCTAGGGGAGCCAGAACAGACAGGGTCCTAGCAGCCAGGCTGCAGGACTAGGACAGTATTCCACAAACCAGACCTTGTGTAAAATAATAGGAAGTACAGTGTGTTGTAAGGCACTGCAGTGCCTAGGTATGTGGAGCCTGTGCAGGCTCAGAGTGTATTTAAATGTATAAACATGTACAGTGTGATTTAAATGTAATGTATTTAAAGGTAAATTGCACTTACTTGGTTGTGTGTCCCATGAGGGGGGAATCCATGGCTATGCAGGCTGATGAATTCTCCCAGACCTTTTCCCCAAAAACGGAATGCTTTCCCATCCAGCCTCACACTTCCAAGGGGCACAGGGAGAGAGAGAAGCAGCTCAGCTATGAAACAAGCTGAGTGGTTTCTTGGAGCTCCATGGAGAACACCCGTAGTGGCCAAGAGACCTGGACCGGGGAGCCAGGCTGCCCAGCTCTGGAGCCCAAATCCAGGCTGCAGGCAGTGAGATGGGTCCCGGGCAGGTTTCTGGAGGTCAGAGTTAGGAGGGAAAACTTCCCCCAGCCAGACTGAACGGCACCGGGGAGTATCCTGACTCTCCAAGATGGGAGAGTCAAAGGAGACCGACCACTCCCCACTGTCCATAGAGGACAATGTTAGCTGTGCATGTGACCAAGGCATGCACAGCTCATGGGTAAACATTGATTGGTTGTGCACCACAGGGCGGGCTTACCCCCTGTGGTAAGGGGTCTTGGAGAGGGATAAAAGGAGGGCAGTTGGCCCATAGGATTGTGTATTGTAACATCTTATTCTGCTGAAAACATCTGATTGTATGCTGTTACCCCTAGCAATAGGGAGGAGCCTTTTTAAAGGTTATTGAGCAATAAACATCTTTGCCTCAAGAAGACTGCTTCATCTTGTGACCAACAGGGTTAGGCCAAACCTAGCCCCGTCCTCCGGCTGTCCAGGGAAGCACCTAGCGTCTCCAAGTTCCGCCTTCCGCCAGCTACCGGTAGAGGCCTAGCAAGTGGCTAGTGGGGATTCGTCAGCACCACACAGCTGTGGTAAGGCAGTGCGTCGGCACATACAGAGCAGAACCGTGGTTCCAAACGCCACGGCAGGTTAGGAGTTTGGTGGTGGCAGCGAGAAACCGCCCACAGCGCAGTGGGTGGAGTCAGTAACAGGCGGTTACTGACGGTAAGCGGGAATCCCCTATGTGGTCAGGCCTCGTGCGGCTTGACATTCCATTCTGTGCGCAGCCAACGGGACGCGAAAGCGGCGAGTGCTTTCGTACGGTACCGTCCTGTCACAGACAGTAATAGAGATTATTACATTGTGAGTCTTCCAGCAGAACGGTGGATACAGGGACAGGAGCACGGATGTAACGGGGCCCCGGTGGGCACCACATATACCAGCATAGCTCCGTAGAGGACAGTAATAGAGATTATTACATTGTGAGTCTTCCAGCAGAACGGTGGATACAGGGACAGGAGGACGGATGTAACGGGGTCCCCGGTGGGCACCACATATACCAGCATAGCTCCGTAGAGGACAGTAATAGAGATTATTACATTGTGAGTCTTCCAGCAGAACGGTGGATACAGGGACAGGAGGACGGATGTAACGAGGCCCCGGTGGGCACCACATATACCAGCATAGCTCCGTACAGGACAGTAATATAGATTATTACATTGTGAGTCTTCCAGCAGAACGGTGGATACAGGGACAGGAGGACGGATGTAACGGGGCCCCAGTGGGCACCACATATACCAGCATAGCACCGTAGAGGACAGTAATAGAGATTATTACATTGTGAGTCTTCCAGCAGAACGGTGGATACAGGGACAGGAGGACGGATGTGACGGGGCCCCGGTGGGCACCACATATACCAGCATAGCTCCGTAGAGGACAGTAATAGAGATTATTACATTGTGAGTCTTCCAGCAGAACGGTGGATACAGGGACAGGAGGACGGATGTAACGGGGCCCCAGTGGGCACCACATATACCAGCATAGCTCCGTAGAGGACAGTAATAGAGATTATTACATTGTGAGTCTTCCAGCAGAACGGTGGATACAGGGACAGGAGGACGGATGTAACGGGGCCCCGGTGGGCACCACATATACCAGCATAGCTCCGTAGAGGACAGTAATAGGGATTATTACATTGTGAGTCTTCCAGCAGAACGGTGGATAGAGGGACAGGAGGACGGATGTAACGGGGTCCCCGGTGGGCACCACATATACCAGCATAGCTCCGTAGAGGACAGTAATAGAGATTATTACATTGTGAGTCTTCCAGCAGAACGGTGGATACAGGGACAGGAGGACGGATGTAACGGGGCCCCCGGTGGGCACCACATATACCAGCATAGCTCCGTAGAGGACAGTAATAGAGATTATTACATTGTGAGTCTTCCAGCAGAACGGTGGATACAGGGACAGGAGGACGGATGTAACAAGGTCCCCCGTGGGCACCACATATACCAGCATAGCTCCGTAGAGGACAGTAATAGAGATTATTACATTGTGAGTCTTCCAGCAGAACGGTGGATAGAGGGACAGGAGCGCAGATGTAACGGGGCCCCCGGTGGGCACCACATATACCAGCATAGCTCCGTAGAGGACAGTAATAGAGATTATTACATTGTGAGTCTTCCAGCAGAACGGTGGATACAGGGACAGGAGGACGGATGTAACGGGGCCCCGGTGGGCACCACATATACCAGCATAGCTCCGTAGAGGACAGTAATAGAGTTTATTACATTGTGAGTCTACCAGCAGAACGGTGGATACAGGGACAGGAGGACGGATGTAACGAGGCCCCGGTGCTCACCACATATACCAGCATAGCTCCGTAGAGGACAGTAATACAGATTATTACATTGTGAGTCTTCCAGCAGAACGGTGGATAGAGGGACAGGAGGACGGATGTAACGGGGCCCCGGTGGGCACCACATATACCAGCATAGCTCCGTAGAGGACAGTAATAGAGATTATTACATTGGGAGTCTTCCAGCAGAACGGTGGATACAGGGACAGGAGGACGGATGTAACGGGGCCCCGGTGGGCACCACATATACCAGCATAGCTCTGTAGAGGACAGTAATAGAGATTATTACATTGTGAGTCTTCCAGCAGAACGGTCGATACAGGGACAGGAGGACGGATGTAACGGGGCCCCGGTGGGCACCACATATACCAGCATAGCTCCGTAGAGGACAGTAATAGAGATTATTACATTGTGAGTCTTCCAGCAGAACGGTGGATACAGGGACAGGAGGACGGATGTAACGGGGTTCCCGGTGGGCACCACATATACCAGCATAGCTCCGTAGAGGACAGTAATAGATATTATTACATTGTGAGTCTACCAGCAGAACGGTGGATACAGGGACAGGAGGACGGATGTAACGGGGTTCCCGGTGGGCACCACATATACCAGCATAGCTCCGTAGAGGACAGTAATAGATATTATTACATTGTGAGTCTACCAGCAGAACGGTGGATACAGGGACAGGAGGACGGATGTAACGGGGTCCCGGTGGGCACCACATATACCAGCATAGCTCCGTAGAGGACAGTAATAGAGATTATTACATTGTGAGTCTTCCAGCAGAACGGTGGATACAGGGACAGGAGGACGGATGTAACGGGGTCCCGGTGGGCACCACATATACCAGCATAGCTCCGTAGAGGACAGTAATAGAGATTATTACATTGTGAGTCTTCCAGCAGAACGGTGGATACAGGGACAGGAGGACGGATGTAACGGGGTCCCGGTGGGCACCACATATACCAGCATAGCTCCGTAGAGGACAGTAATAGAGATTATTACATTGTGAGTCTTCCAGCAGAACGGTGGATACAGGGACAGGAGGACGGATGTAACGGGGCCCCGGTGGGCACCACATATACCAGCATAGCTCCGTAGAGGACAGTAATAGAGATTATTACATTGTGAGTCTTCCAGCAGAACGGTGGATACAGGGACAGGAGGACGGATGTAACGGGGCCCCGGTGGGCACCACATATACCAGCATAGCTCCGTAGAGGACAGTAATAGAGATTATTACATTGTGAGTCTTCCAGCAGAACGGTGGATACAGGGACAGGAGGACGGATGTAACGAGGCCCCGGTGGGCACCACATATACCAGCATAGCTCCGTAGAGGACAGTAATAGAGATTATTACATTGTGAGTCTTCCAGCAGAACGGTGGATACAGGGACAGGAGGACGGATGTAACGGGGCCCCCGGTGCTCACCACATATACCAGCATAGCTCCGTAGAGGACAGTAATAGGGATTATTACATTGTGAGTCTTCCAGCAGAACGGTGGATACAGGGACAGGAGGACGGATGTAACGGGGTCCCCGGTGGGCACCACATATACCAGCATAGCTCCGTAGAGGACAGTAATAGAGATTATTACATTGTGAGTCTTCCAGCAGAACGGTGGATACAGGGACAGGAGGACGGATGTAACGGGGCCCCGGTGGTCACCACATATACCAGCATAGCTCCGTAGAGGACAGTAATAGAGATTATTACATTGTGAGTCTACCAGCAGAACGGTGGATACAGGGACAGGAGGACGGATGTAACGGGGTCCCCGGTGGGCACCACATATACCAGCATAGCTCCGTAGAGGACAGTAATAGAGATTATTACATTGTGAGTCTTCCAGCAGAACGGTGGATACAGGGACAGGAGGACGGATGTAACGGGGCCCCGGTGGGCACCACATATACCAGCATAGCTCTGTAGAGGACAGTAATATAGATTATTACATTGTGAATCTTCCAGCAGAACGGTGGATACAGGGACAGGAGGACGGATGTAACGAGGCCCCGGTGCGCACCACATATACCAGCATAGCTCCGTAGAGGACAGTAATAGAGATTATTACATTGGGAGTCTTCCAGCAGAACGGTGGATACAGGGACAGGAGGACGGATGTAACGGGGCCCCCGGTGGTCACCACATATACCAGCATAGCTCCGTAGAGGACAGTAATAGAGATCATTACATTGTGAGTCTTCCAGCAGAACGGTGGATACAGGGACAGGAGGACGGATGTAACGGGGCCCCGGTGGGCACCACATATACCAGCATAGCTCCGTAGAGGACAGTAATAGAGATTATTACATTGGGAGTCTTCCAGCAGAACGGTGGATACAGGGACAGGAGGACGGATGTAACGGGGCCCCGGTGGGCACCACATATACCAGCATAGCTCCGTAGAGGACAGTAATAGAGATCATTACATTGTGAGTCTTCCAGCAGAACGGTGGATACAGGGACAGGAGGACGGATGTAACGGGGTCCCGGTGGGCACCACATATACCAGCATAGCTCCGTAGAGGACAGTAATAGAGATTATTACATTGGGAGTCTTCCAGCAGAACGGTGGATACAGGGACAGGAGGACGGATGTAACGGGGTCCCCGGTGGGCACCACATATACCAGCATAGCTCCGTAGAGGACAGTAATAGAGATTATTACATTGTGAGTCTTCCAGCAGAACGGTGGATACAGGGACAGGAGGACGGATGTAACGGGGCCCCGGTGGGCACCACATATACCAGCATAGCTCTGTAGAGGACAGTAATATAGATTATTACATTGTGAATCTTCCAGCAGAACGGTGGATACAGGGACAGGAGGACGGATGTAACGAGGCCCCGGTGCGCACCACATATACCAGCATAGCTCCGTAGAGGACAGTAATAGAGATTATTACATTGGGAGTCTTCCAGCAGAACGGTGGATACAGGGACAGGAGGACGGATGTAACGGGGCCCCCGGTGGTCACCACATATACCAGCATAGCTCCGTAGAGGACAGTAATAGAGATCATTACATTGTGAGTCTTCCAGCAGAACGGTGGATACAGGGACAGGAGGACGGATGTAACGGGGCCCCGGTGGGCACCACATATACCAGCATAGCTCCGTAGAGGACAGTAATAGAGATTATTACATTGGGAGTCTTCCAGCAGAACGGTGGATACAGGGACAGGAGGACGGATGTAACGGGGCCCCGGTGGGCACCACATATACCAGCATAGCTCCGTAGAGGACAGTAATAGAGATCATTACATTGTGAGTCTTCCAGCAGAACGGTGGATACAGGGACAGGAGGACGGATGTAACGGGGTCCCGGTGGGCACCACATATACCAGCATAGCTCCGTAGAGGACAGTAATAGAGATTATTACATTGGGAGTCTTCCAGCAGAACGGTGGATACAGGGACAGGAGGACGGATGTAACGGGGCCCCGGTGGGCACCACATATACCAGCATAGCTCCGTAGAGGACAGTAATAGAGATTATTACATTGGGAGTCTTCCAGCAGAACGGTGGATACAGGGACAGGAGGACGGATGTAACGGGGTCCCGGTGGGCACCACATATACCAGCATAGCTCTGTAGAGGACAGTAATAGAAATTATTACATTGTGAGTCTTCCAGCAGAACGGTGGATACAGGGACAGGAGGACGGATGTAACGGGGTCCCGGTGGGCACCACATATACCAGCATAGCTCTGTAGAGGACAGTAATAGAGATTATTACATTGTGAGTCTACCAGCAGAACGGTGGATACAGGGACATGATCACGGATGTAACGGGGTCCCGGTGGGCACCACATATACCAGCATAGCTCTGTAGAGGACAGTAATAGAGATTATTACATTGTGAGTCTTCCAGCAGAACGGTGGATACAGGGACAGGAGGACGGATGTAACGGGGTCTCGGTGGGCACCACATATACCAGCATAGCTCCGTAGAGGACAGTAATAGAGATTATTACATTGTGAGTCTACCAGCAGAACGGTGGATACAGGGACAGGAGGACGGATGTAACGAGGTCCCGGTGGGCACCACATATACCAGCATAGCTCCGTAGAGGACAGTAATAGAGATTATTACATTGTGAGTCTTCCAGCAGAACGGTGGATACAGGGACAGGAGGACGGATGTAACGGGGTCCCCCGTGGGCACCACATATACCAGCATAGCTCCGTAGAGGACAGTAATAGAGATTATTACATTGTGAGTCTTCCAGCAGAACGGTGGATACAGGGACAGGAGGACGGATGTAACGGGGTCCCGGTGGGCACCACATATACCAGCATAGCTCCGTAGAGGACAGTAATAGAGATTATTACATTGTGAGTCTTCCAGCAGAACGGTGGATACAGGGACAGGAGGACGGATGTAACGGGGCCCCGGTGGGCACCACATATACCAGCATAGCTCCGTAGAGGACAGTAATAGAGATTATTACATTGTGAGTCTTCCAGCAGAACGGTGGATACAGGGACAGGATCACGGATGTAACGGGGTCCCGGTGGGCACCACATATACCAGCATAGCTCCGTAGAAGACAGTAATAGAGATTATTACATTGTGAGTCTTCCAGCAGAACGGTGGATACAGGGACAGGAGGACGGATGTAACGGGGTCCCCGGTGGGCACCACATATACCAGCATAGCTCCGTAGAGGACAGTAATAGAGATTATTACATTGTGAGTCTTCCAGCAGAACGGTGGATACAGGGACAGGAGGACGGATGTAACGGGGCCCCGGTGGGCACCACATATACCAGCATAGCTCCGTAGAGGACAGTAATATAGATTATTACATTGTGAGTCTTCCAGCAGAACGGTGGATAGAGGGACAGGATCACGGATGTAACGGGGCCCCAGTGGGCACCACATATACCAGCATAGCTCCGTAGAGGACAGTAATAGGGATTATTACATTGTGAGTCTTCCAGCAGAACGGTGGATAGAGGGACAGGAGGACGGATGTAACGGGGCCCCGGTGGGCACCACATATACCAGCATAGCTCCGTAGAGGACAGTAATAGAGATTATTACATTGTGAGTCTTCCAGCAGAACGGTGGATACAGGGACAGGAGGACGGATGTAACGGGGCCCCGGTGGGCACCACATATACCAGCATAGCTCCGTAGAGGACAGTAATAGAGATTATTACATTGTGAGTCTACCAGCAGAACGGTGGATACAGGGACAGGAGGACGGATGTAACGGGGTCCCCGGTGGGCACCACATATACCAGCATAGCTCCGTAGAGGACAGTAATAGAGATTATTACATTGTGAGTCTTCCAGCAGAACGGTGGATACAGGGACAGGAGGACGGATGTAACGGGGCCCCGGTGGGCACCACATATACCAGCATAGCTCCGTAGAGGACAGTAATAGAGATTATTACATTGTGAGTCTTCTAGCAGAACGGTGGATACAGGGACAGGAGGACGGATGTAACGGGGCCCCCGGTGGGCACCACATATACCAGCATAGCTCCGTAGAGGACAGTCTAGAGATTATTACATTGTGAGTCTTCCAGCAGAACGGTGGATACAGGGACAGGAGGATGGATGTAACGGGGCCCCGGTGGGCACCACATATACCAGCAAAGCTCCGTAGAGGACAGTAATAGAGATTATTACATTGTGAGTCTTCCAGCAGAACGGTGGATACAGGGACAGGAGGACGGATGTAACAAGGTTCCCTGTGGGCACCACATATACCAGCATAGCTCCGTAGAGGACAGTAATAGATATTATTACATTGTGAGTCTTCCAGCAGAACGGTGGATACAGGGACAGGAGGACGGATGTAACGGGGTCCCCGGTGGGCACCACATATACCAGCATAGCTCCGTAGAGGACAGTAATAGAGATTATTACATTGTGAGTCTACCAGCAGAACGGTGGATAGAGGGACAGGAGTACGGATGTAACGGGGCCCCGGTGGGCACCACATATACCAGCATAGCTCCGTAGAGGAAGGTTACATAGTCTATAAGAGCTCTCTTTCACATGATCAGAAATGGAGGTTTTGGTGACTTCCAGTCTGATTTTGGATCACTCCTTGGGGGTCAGAATCTCGCCCACATGCTCCCAGGCCAATTCATGAGCTTCCTTCTGCGGCTGGTGGTAAGAGAGAAGTAATTGGTAGATAGAAGAGATGAGGTGTTTAGTTGCCTGAGAGTGTTTGTAGGGCGATTCTGTCCGGAGCTGGCGTTCGGAGGGTGTTTCAGAAGAGAAGTGGTCAGTGTTGTGCTAGGAGGACTTGGCAGAATACCCTGTGTGGGGCAACAAGTCTGTAGGCCGGCAAAGTCAGTAACTGTGCGCAATGGTCCAGTACCGCCAGAATACAGACAGTGGGATCCTGACAGATTGCGGGATCCGTCTGCATGGATCCTGTCTGCATCCCGCACATATATAGCGGAAATATTCCGGAGGAAAGCGGGGTTCCTCTGAAGAGGGGTTACGTAGGTTCTTCTTTGCCCCACATCAGTACACCTACGCTAATGTGCTGGAATTTGTCCGCTCTCGCTGAGATGTATAAGAAGTCCCATTATGCTATTTATTATAAATCCTCCGACATTATACAGAATATTGAGACGCTGTGTAACTCTGCATCTTTGGGTGACTTTAGGACTGTTCAGCATAGCAGAACGCACTTTGCGTCCAATGAATACCCCTCTCTTCTCCTCTGTACAGCGCCCGCACGTTCTTCCTCCTGTCCTCCCAGACCGCCCTGCACCCGGAGTTTCATGCTGACCTAGAGACGATTCGGGCGGAGAATGGGGAGTCTGTGCTGATCCTCGACAAATGCAGCAACCTCTCTGACGACGCATCTCCTCACCGCAAACGCTGCCACAAGAATAATGTGTATGACTATCCCCAAGTCCTGCAGGTAAAGGATCTATTATAATCGCACATTCACATGATATAGAGGGGGAAAGGTAGAGTGTAACGTATTCCTTGTGATAAATCAGGATTGTATACAGAAGGAATAACTGTCAGATCATAAAATAGATTACAGATGGGACCGGGAAGATACTGGTATATAATAGCTACATCACAGAAACGGTTACTTGGTATGTGCTGACTGTGCATGCAATGCCGGCAGCTGCCACTAGATGTCTCCCTGTGCTAGAAATATATTATCACTGACTCTGAGCAACAATTGTGTTTGCAGGAAGCTACGTTCTGCCTGGTCCTCCGCGGGGCCCGTCTGGGGCAGGCCATTCTAAGCGATGTTCTGCAGGCCGGCTGTGTCCCCGTCATCATTGCTGATTCCTATGTACTGCCCTTCTCTGAGGTGTTAGATTGGAAAAGGTAAATTTGATCAGAATTGCTGGTGTGTTGAGCCATTCAGTCTTGTGAGAAGAGCTGCCCCTGCCTGTAGCAATTTACAGTGTAATGTGAGTGATGGAAAGTCAGGCAGAAGGTATCCGGGCTTGTAATGAGCTATGCAGAATACACAAGAGGGCCGGGGGTGCTGTCAGCCAGCAGCGGATGTCTCCTGAGGATGTGACAGCTCTGTATCTATACACCAGTTACAGGTGACATTACAGTGCGCGGGCTGATCCGGCCACCGGGATCCTGTGTGAGATTACAGTGCGCGGGGGGATCCGGCCACCAGGATCCTGTATATTTTCCCCTATGTGAGATTACAGTGCGCAGGGTGATCCGGCCACCAGGATCCTGTGTGAGATTACAGTGCGCGGGGTGATCCGGGCACCAGGATCCTGTATTTTGTCCTATATGAGATTACAGTGCGCGGGGTGATCCGGCCACCAGGATCCTGTATATTGTCCTATATGAGATTACAGTGCGCGGGGTGATCCGGCCACCGGGATCCTGTATATTTCCCCTGTGTGAGATGACAGTGCGCTGGGTGATCCGGCCACCGGGATCCTGTATATTTCCCCTGTGTGAGATGACAGTGCGTGGGGTGATCCGGGAGATGACAGTGCGCTGGGTGATCCGGGAGATGACAGTGCGCTGGGTGATCCGGCCACCGGGATCCTGTATATTTCCCCTATATGAGATTACAGTGCGCGGGGTGATCCGGCCACCGGGATCCTGTATATTTCCCCT
Source organism: Pseudophryne corroboree (assembly GCF_028390025.1). Classification (NCBI taxonomy): domain Eukaryota; kingdom Metazoa; phylum Chordata; class Amphibia; order Anura; family Myobatrachidae; genus Pseudophryne; species Pseudophryne corroboree. The sequence continues at coordinate 2,226,785 of NC_086454.1, forward strand.
GTGTGAGATGACAGTGCGTGGGTGATCCGGCCACCGGGATCCTGTATATTTCCCCTGTGTGAGATGACAGTGCGTGGGTGATCCGGGAGATGACAGTGCGCGGGGTGATCCGGCCACCAGGATCCTGTATAGTTTCCCCTATGTGAGATTACAGTGCGCAGGGTGATCCGGCCACCAGGATCCTGTATATTTCCCCTATATGAGATTACAGTGCGCGGGGTGATCCGGCCACCAGGATCCTGTATAGTTTCCCCTATATGAGATGACAGTGCGCGGGGTGATCCGGCCACCGGGATCCTGTATAGTTTCCCCTATATGAGATGACAGTGCGCGGGGTGATCCGGCCACCAGGATCCTGTATAGTTTCCCCTATATGAGATGACAGTGCGCGGGGTGATCCGGCCACCGGGATCCTGTATAGTTTCCCCTATATGAGATGACAGTGCGCGGGGTGATCCGGCCACCAGGATCCTGTATATTTCCCCTGTGTGAGATGACAGTGCGCGGGGTGATCCGGCCACCGGGATCCTGTATATTTCCCCTGTGTGAGATGACAGTGCGCTGGGTGATCCGGCCACCGGGATCCTGTATATTTCCCCTGTGTGAGATGACAGTGCGCGGGGTGATCCGGGAGATGACAGTGCGCGGGGTGATCCGGCCACCGGGATCCTGTATAGTTTCCCCTATGACGATGCTGCTCTGGATGTGATTTGTACACTAGGTGCCAGGAAAAGGTTTGGGCAGCTACCGGTACAGTATTGAGAGAACAGAGATCTTAGTGGGTTATTACAGTGGGGGTCGCTTTCTTATGGGCTAAACTGTTTCTCATCAGAACGCGGCTTGCTGACTGTCCAGGAACCATTGACATAATTGAGGCATGAGGCACTATGCACCGCCTGCTGCAGTGATGCCAATGGTTCTGAGAGGCTGCATTCTCCTGAAGATTCAGCAGAGCGTTGGTGTTAGCAGATGAACCTTGCGGACACCAGCGCCTGGCAGCGAGACCCTCCTCTTCATTATCTGCTCCCACCCCATAGATGAAGCTTGTTGCTGCGTCAGTGTTGCGGCGAGATGCGGTCTTACTTGCGCTGTGCTCAGAGATGGCTGCAGGCAGCTGCTTATTGTGTCGTCTTTTAGGTTTTTCAAAGATAAACATATGATCGCTTTATTATATACTTGTATGTATGAATCTAGAACCGTTTCTTCTACAATCTGGGGAACCTGGTGCAGTTATTATCTCTATTAGTGATTTGTAATGTGATTTGTTTTACACCAGAGCATCTGTGGTGATCCCGGAGGAGAAGATCCTGGACATGTACCTCATCCTGCAGGGCCTTCCCCAGCGACAAGTAGAGGAGATGCGGAGACAGGTGAGGCGCTGCTCCCACACCATGAACCATGTTATCCCAGCCAAGCGTGATGGTACTCCGGGGATCCACTGGGGGACACTGGGGTGTGGCAGTGGGAGGAGGCAGTCTGTGCAATGGGGGTGTGGGAGGGGGCAGTCTGTACGCTGGGAGTGTGGGAGGGGGCAGTCTGTACGCTGGGGGTGTGGGAGGGGGCAGTCTGTACGCTGGGGGTGTGGGAGGGGGTAGTCTGTACGCTGGGGGTGTGGGAGGGGGCAGTCTGTACGCTGGGGGTGTGGGAGGGGGCAGTCTGTACGCTGGGGGTGTGGGAGGGGGCAGTCTGTACGCTGGGGGTGTGGGAGGGGGCAATCTGTACGCTGGGGGTGTGGGTGGGGGCAGTCTGTACGCTGGGGGTGTGGGAGGGGGCAGTCTGTACGCTGGGGGTGTGGGAGGGGGCAGTCTGTACGCTGGGGGTGTGGGAGAGGGCAGTCTGTGCACTGAGATGTGGGAGGGGGCAGTCTGTACGCTGGGGTATAACGGTGGGAGGAGGCAGTCTGTGCACTGGGGGTGTGGGAGGGGGCAGTCTGTGCACTGGGATGTGGGAGGGGGCAGTCTGTACGCTGAGGGTGTGGGAGGGGGCAGTCTGTACGCTGGCGGTGTGCGAGGGGGCAGTCTGTACGCTGGGGGTGTGGGAAGGGGCAGTCTGTACGCTAGGGGTGTGGGAGGGGGCAGTCTGTACGCTGGGGGTGTGGGAGGAGGCAGTCTGTGCGCTGGGGGTGTGGGAAGGGGCAGTCTGTACGCTAGAGGTGTGGGAGGGGGCAGTCTGTACGCTGGGGGTGTGGGAGGAGGCAATCTGTGCGCTGGGGGTGTGGGAGGGGCAGTCTGTACGCTGGGGGTGTGGGAGGGGGCAGTCTGTACGCTGGAGGTGTGGGAGGGGGCAGTCTGTACGCTGGGGGTGTGGGAGGGGGCAGTGTGTACGTTGGGGTATAACGGCGGGAGGAGGCAGTCTGTGCACTGGGGGTGTGGGAGAGGGCAGTCTGTGCACTGAGATGTGGGAGGGGGCAGTCTATACGCTAGGGTATAACGGCGGGAGGAGGCAGTCTGTGCACTGGGGGTGTGGGAGGAGGCAGTCTGTGCGGGAGGAGGCAGTCTGTGCACTGGGGGTGTGGGAGGAGGCAGTCTGTGCACTGGGGGTGTGGTAGGAGGCAGTCTGTACGCTGGGGGTGTGGGAGGGGGCATTCTGTACGTTGGGGGTGTGGGAGGGGGCAATCTGTACGTTGGGGGTGTGGGAGGGGGCAGTCTGTACGCTGGGGGTGTAGGAGGCGGCAGTCTGTACGCTGGGGGTGTGGGAGGGGGCAGTCTGTACGCTGGGGGTGTGGGAGGGGGCAGTCTGTACGCTGGGGGTGTGGGAGGGGGCAGTCTGTACGCTGGGGGTGTGGGAGGAGGCAGTCTGTGCACTGGGGGTGTGGGAGGGGGCAGTCTGTACGCTGGGGGTGTGGGAGGGGGCAGTGTGTACGCTGGGGGTGTGGGAGGGGGCAGTGTGTACGCTGGGGATGTGGGAGGGGGCAGACTGTGCACTGGGGGTGTGGGAGGGGGCAGTCTGTGCACTGGGGGTGTGGGAGGGGGCAGTCTGTGCACTGGGGGTGTGGGAGGGGGCAGTCTGTACGCTGGGGGTGTGGGAGGGGGCAGTCTGTACGCTGGGGGTGTGGGAGGAGGCAGTCTGTGCACTGGGGGTGTGGGAGGGGGCAGTCTGTACGCTGGGGGTGTGGGAGGGGGCAGTGTGTACGCTGGGGGTGTGGGAGGGGGCAGTGTGTACGCTGGGGATGTGGGAGGGGGCAGTGTGTACGTTGGGGTATAACGGCGGGAGGAGGCAGTCTGTGCACTGGAGGTGTGGGAGAGGGCAGTCTGTGCACTGAGATGTGGGAGTGGGCAGTCTATACGCTGGGGTATAACGGCGGGAGGAGGCAGTCTGTGCACTGGGGGTGTGGGAGGAGGCAGTCTGTGCACTGGGGGTGTGGGAGGGGGCAATCTGTACGTTGGGGGTGTGGGAGGGGGCCGTCTGTGCACTGTGGTTGTGGGAGAGGGCAGTCTGTGCACTGAGATGTGGGAGGGGGCAGTCTGTACGCTGGGGTATAACGACGGGAGGAGGCAGTCTGTGCACTAGGGGTGTGGGAGGAGGCAGTCTGTGCACTGGGGGTGTGGGAGGAGGCAGTCTGTGCACTGAGATGTGGGAGGGGGCAGTCTGTACGCTGGGGTATAACGGCGGGAGGAGGCAGTCTGTGCACTGGGGGTGTGGGAGGAGGCAGTCTGAACGCTGGGGGTGTGGGAGGGGGCAGTCTGTACGCTGGGGGTGTGGGAGGGGGCAGTCTGTACGCTGGGTGTGTGGGAGGGGGTAGTCTGTACGCTGGGGGTGTGGGAGGGGGCAGTCTGTACGCTGGGGGTGTGGGAGGGGGCAGTCTGTACGCTGGGGGTGTGGGAGGGGGCAGTCTGTACGCTGGGGGTGTGGGAGGGGGCAGTCTGTACGCTGGGGGTGTGGGAGGGGGCAGTCTGTACGCTGGGGGTGTGGGAGGGGGCAGTCTGTACGCTGGGGGTGTGGGAGAAGGCAGTCTGTGCGCTGGGGGTGTGGGAGGGGGCAGTCTGTACGCTGGGGGTGTGGGAGGGGGCAGTCTGTACGCTGAAGGTGTGGGAGGGGGTAGTGTGTACGCTGGGGGTGTGGGAGGGGGCAGTGTGTACGTTGGGGTATAACGGCGGGAGGAGGCAGTCTGTGCACTGGGGGTGTGGGAGTGGGCAGTCTGTACGCTGGGGATGTGGGAGGGGGCCGTCTGTACGTTGGGGTATAACGGCGGGAGGAGGCAGTCTGTGCACTGAGATGTGGGAGGGGGCAGTCTGTACGCTGGGGTATAACGGCGGGAGGAGGCAGTCTGTGCACTGGGGGTGTGGGAGGAGGCAGTCTGTGCACTGGGGGTGTGGGAGGGGGCAGTCTGTACGCTGGGGGTGTGGGAGAAGGCAGTCTGTGCGCTGGGGGTGTGGGAGGGGGCAGTCTGCACTGGGGGTGTGGGAGGAGGCAGTCTGTGCACTGGGATGTGGGAGGGGGCAGTCTGTACGCTGGGGTATAACGGCGGGAGGAGGCAGTCTGTGCACTGGGGGTGTGGGAGGGGGCAGTCTGCACTGGGATGTGGGAGTGGGCAGTCTGTACGCTGGGGATGTGGGAGTGGGCAGTCTGTACGCTGGGGGTGTGGGAGTGGGCAGTCTGTACGCTGGGGGTGTGGGAGTGGGCAGTCTGTACGCTGGGGGTGTGGGAGGGGGCAGTCTGTACGCTGGGGGTGTGGGAGGGGGCAGTCTGTACGCTGGGGGTGTGGGAGGGGGCAGTCTGTACGCTGGGGGGGTGGGAGTGGGCAGTCTGTACGCTGGGATGTGGGAGTGGGCAGTCTGTACGCTGGGGGTGTGGGAGGGGGCAGTCTGTACGCTGTGGGGTGTGGGAGGGGGCAGTCTGTACGCTGGGGGTGTGGGAGGGGGCAGTCTGTACGCTGGGGGTGTGGGAGGGGGCAGTCTGTACGCTGGGATGTGGGAGTGGGCAGTCTGTACGCTGGGGGTGTGGGAGGGGGCAGTCTGTACGCTGTGGGGTGTGGGAGGGGGCAGTCTGTACGCTGGGGGTGTGGGAGGGGGCAGTCTGTACGCTGGGGGCGTGGGAGGGGGCAGTCTGTACGCTGGGGGCGTGGGAGGGGGCAGTCTGTACGCTGGGGGTGTGGGGGAGGCAGTCTGTGCGCTAAGATGTGGGAGGGGGCAGTCTGTGCGCTGGGGGTGTGGGAGGGGGCAGTCTGTACGCTGGGGGTGTGGGAGGGGGCAGTCTGTACGCTGGTGGTGTGGGGGGGCAGTCTGCGCTGGGGGTGTGGGAGGGGGCAGTCTGTGCGCTGGGGGTGTGGGAGGGGGCAGTCTGTACGCTGGGGGTGTGGGAGGGGGCAGTCTGTATGCTGGTGGTGTGGGGGGGCAGTCTGTGCGCTGGGGGTGTGGGAGGGGGCAGTCTGTGCGCTGGGGGTGTGGGAGGGGGCAGTCTGTACGCTGGTGGTGTGGGGGGGCAGTCTGTGCGCTGGGGGTGTGGGAGGGGGCAGTCTGTGCGCTGGGGGTGTGGGAGGGGGCAGTCTGTAAGCTGGGGGTGTGGGAGGGGGCAGTCTGTACGCTGGGGGTGTGGGAGGGGGCAGTCTGTAAGCTGGGGGTGTGGGAGGGGGCAGTCTGTGCGCTGGGGGTGTGGGAGGGGGCAGTCTGTGCGCTGGGGGTGTGGGAGGGGGCAGTCTGTACGCTGGGGGTGTGGGAGGGGGCAGTCTGTACGCTGGGGGTGTGGGGGGCAGTCTGTGCGCTGGGATGTGGGAGGGGGCAGTCTGTGCGCTGGGATGTGGGAGGGGGCAGTCTGTACGCTGGGGGTGTGGGAGGGGGCAGTCTGTGCGCTGGGATGTGGGAGGGGGCAGTCTGTACGCTGGGGGTGTGGGAGGGGGCAGTCTGTGCGCTGGGATGTGGGAGGGGGCAGTCTGTACGCTGGGGGTGTGGGAGGGGGCAGTCTGTACGCTGGGGGTGTGGGAGGGGGCAGTCTGTACGCTGGGGGTGTGGGAGGGGGCAGTCTGTACGCTGGGATGTGGGAGGGGGCAGTCTGTACGCTGGGGGTGTGGGAGGGGGCAGTCTGTGCGCTGGGATGTGGGAGGGGGCAGTCTGTACGCTGGGGGTGTGGGAGGGGGCAGTCTGTACGCTGGGGGTGTGGGAGGGGGCAGTCTGTACGCTGGGGGTGTGGGAGGGGGCAGTGTGTAAGTTCACTCCTGCAGTCAGCAGTGATCATTCCAATTCCTCCGTCTCGGGAACGACACCTGGTCTATTATTACTCCCTGCTTCTAGTGCCCAAGTCAAACTGGTCACACAGACCCATCATCAACCTCAAATCTCTAAACCGATTTGTCTGGTTTCATAGTCCTTGCTATGGAACCAGGGGCAGTGTGTACATTGGGGTATAGCGGCGGGAGCGGGTAGTCGGTACATTGTATTCTTGGATATAAAGGATGCCTATCTGCATATTCCTATTGCTCCCTCAAATCAGCAATACCTACGTTTTGCTATTGGCAATCAACATTATTAATTCCCGGGTACTGCCGTTTGGACTGTCTACGGCAGGCCTGGCCAACCTGTGGCTCTCCAGCTGTTGTAAAACTACAAGTCCCATCTTGCTTTGCCACAGTTTTGCTATTATGGAATGCTAAAACTGTGGCAAGACATGCTGGGATGTGTAGTTTCACAACATCTGGAGAGCCACAGGTTGGCCAGGCCTGGTCTACGGCACCGAAAATTTTCACCAAAGTTATGGCAGCACGGCTGCGTCGTCAGGGAGTCAGACTACTTCGCTATCTGGACAACTTACTACTGCTAGCTACTTCACAAGAAGTCTTGCTCAGCCATCTACAACTCACGATGACCTTCCTTCAGGCACACGGTTGGCTCATCAATTGGAAAAAGTCCTCCTTCATACAATCGCAACGGATGTTACACTTGGGAGCCCTATTGGACTCAGCCAGTCAGCGTCTTTCTGCCAGCAGAAAAAATCTACAAGCTGCAGAACAGGGTTCACCAGCTCCTCCAGCCACGCCGACTGTCCATTCACTTGGCCATGCAGGTCCTAGGACTGATGGTCTCCATCTTCGACATGGTAGAGCACGCTCCGTCCCATTCTCGTCCTCTACAACAACTGATCCTGCTCAAATGGAACGGCCAACCTCCTTTTTTTTTATTTTTTATTATTATTCAGATCTCAACTGATGATCCTCACTCCAGACGTCTGCTTGGTTCTCACTTAGTGGCTACACACGGTCCACCTGGACACCACACCACAGACACCAGCCTCCACGGTTTGGGTGCAGTAACGGAACAGCACTCATTTCAGGGGCTTTGGATGCTGTCAGAGTCCCATCTCTCGATCAGTGTCCTGGAACTGAGAGCTGTATACAAAGCCTTAACTCTGGCACAAACTGTTCTTTAGGGCAAACCTGTTCAAGCTCAGTCCGACAATGCCACTGCAGTGGCTTATCTCAATCACCAGTGTGTCATTCACAGCCAGATGGCGATGCAAGAAGTGGCTTGCATTTTCAGGTGTGCAGAATGTCACCTTCCGGCCATCTCGGCTGTCTACATTCCAGGGACCCTCAACTGGGAAGTGGATTTCCTCAGTCGCCAGTGTGTTCATGTGTCCGAATGGTCCCCTCATCCAGAAGTCTTCCAACTTCTCGTGGACAAGTGGGGTCTCCAAGATGTTGACCTCATGGCCTCGCGCCACAGCCACAAGGTTCCAGTGTACTGCTCCCGATCCCGGGATTCGCAAGCAGCGTTCTTGGACGCTGTCTCCATCAAGTGGATCTTCTGTCTCATGTACTTTCCTCCAGTGTCCCTTCCGCCAATGGTCCTAAGGAAACTCAAACAGGAAGGAGGCAATCTCATTGTGGTTGCCCAGACGCCATTGGTTCTCGGACCTACGAGGCCTCAGTGGGTGTCCCTCTCTCACTTCCACTACGCCAAGACCTCTTGTCTCAGGGACCGTGTCTACACCCAGCCTTACCAGGTCTGTCTTCGACGGCATGGTTCTTGAGGCTTTCATCCTGAGGGCGAAAGGCTTTTCTTGCCCAGTAGTGTAAACCATGCTTAAGGCACGAAAACCGGCCTCCACCCGCATTTACTACCGGATTTGGCATGCTTACTCCAGTGGTGTATTTCCAGGCACTATGACCCTGCTGTCTTCCGGATTTCCAGAATTCTGGCCTTCCTGGAATGGGTATTAAGCCTCTGCCTTCCTCTGGCATATCTCTGCTTTTTCTATATGGTTCCAACGCAGGATTGCTCCTCTACCGGAAGTCCGCACCTTCCTACAGGGTGTTCACAGGGTCCAACCCCCCTACGTTCCTCCTGTGGGATCTGTGGGTGATTCTAGATGGTCTTCAACAAGCTCCTTTTGAACCTTTGGAAACAGTTGAACTCAAATGGTTAACTGAGAAGACCTTATTCCTCCTGGCCATTGCATCTGCCAGACGGGTGTCTGACTTGGCTACTCTCTCCTGTCGCCCTCCTTTCCTGATTTTTCATCCAGACAGAGCTGTTCTTTGTACCAGACTGGATTACCTACCTAAGGTGGTCTCCCGTTTCCATTTGAATGAGAAAATTGTGGTTCCGGCTTTCGTCTCCTCAGATCTCTTACCTGCAGAGCGTTCTTTGGACGTGGTTTGTGCTCTCCGTATCTATGTTGACCAAACCAGTTTTCTAAGGAGATCGGATTCCCTATTCATCCTTTATGGATTTCACAAACGTGGTTGGCCGGCTAATAGACTCTGGCCACATGGCTTAAAATGGCAATCGCACAAGCATACTCTCAAGCTGGTCTTTCAGTCCCATCTGCTATCTCTGCTCAGTCTACTCTGTCTGTTGGACCGGAACGCGTCCGCTGAACAATTGTGCAAAGCAGAGTTATGGTAGACTTACCTTTTGTTAACTCTTTCTTCATAGTCCATAGGGTCCACAGGGCACCCACCCTGACGCATCTGGCCTGTATGGGTTTGTGGCCTTGGTCACTGGTTCCCTTCTCCTGTCTATGAGAGCGTGTTCTTCTGTGCACCATATCTTCCTTCTCTCTACTTCCGCTTCCTGATTTGAGCTTGTTAACAAAACTGACCTGACTCGGAAACCCGAACGAGGCAAAACGTAATCATCCCGCTGTCGGATTCTCGCGGGATTTGGATTCCATATAAGGAGCCGCGCGTCGCAGCCATTTTTACTCCAGTCTCCGGGAGTGTACAGAGAGGACGTGTCTCCGTCCTCAGTGTCTGTGGGGTGGCGAGTGTAGTGCTGTGTTCTGCTGTCCAGTCCAGTGTAGTCAGTGTATTGTGCTGCATCAGTCCAGCCAGTCACAGTGTTGGTGTCCTCTGCTGCTATATGTCCCCAGTGCTGCTGTATAAGTCCCTTGCAATTTAGCTGTGTTGTCCTGCATCAGACCAGGAGTAGTGTCTTGTGCAGCATCAGTCCAGTGACCAGTCACAGTGGTGGTGTCCTCTGCTACCATATATCCAGTGTTACTGCCGTATAATTCCCGTGATACTGGCGTATAGTTCCCGTTATCCTGCCGTATAATTCCATATAATTCCAGTCCAGTGGTGCTGCCATATAAATTCAGTGGTGCTGTCCTGTGCTGTATATACTCCAAATAAAGGGGTTATTAATATTTAATCCAAATAATTTTTACAGGGTTTGCCCTGTGAGGTGTAGGGGTACGCTCTCTTTTGCCGCATATTGTGTTATATAACACCAGAAAAATAATGGAGAACAAAAATTTGGAGGATAAAATAGGGAAAGATCAAGAACCACTTCCGCCTAGTGCTGAAGCTGCTGCCACTAGTCATGACCTAGACGATGAAATGCCATCAACGTCATCTGCCAAGGCCGATGCCCAATGTGATAGTAGAGGGCATGTAAAATCCAAAAAGCCAAAGTTCAGTTAAAAGAACCAAAAAAAGACATTTAAATGGTCTGAGGAGAAACGTAAACTTGCCAATATGCCATTTACGACACGGAGTGGCAAGGAACGGCTGAGGCCCTGGCCTATGTTCATGGCTAGTGGTTCAGCTTCACATGACGATGGAAGCCCTCATAACTGAGGCCTTGACACTTATGTTGGTGTTAGACGTACGTCCGGTATCCGCCATTAGTGCAGTGGGATTTAGACAATTGATGGAGATATTGTGTCCCCGGTACCAAATCCAATCTAAATTCCACTTCACTAGGCAGGCGATAGCGAGATTTTGCCATTTAATTCCAGTGATTTAGACGTATAATTTATTAATTCCAGTGACTTTGCCAATTCCAGTGATTTGGACGTATAATTATTAATTCCAGTGATTTTGCCAATTAATTCCAGTGATTTGGACGTATAATTCCAGTTATTTGGACGTATAATTCCAGTTGGAATTGTTTGTGTCGCTTGGCTTAGTCATACAGCTACCTCATTGCTCCTCTTCGACATCTTTGCATGGGGTGCTGTTTGGGGCCTAGTTTTTGAAAAGTGCCATCCTGTCTGACACTGCCGTATGAGTCCAGCGGTACTGCTGTATTAGTCCTGGGGTACTGCCGTATAAGTCCACCAATTGCAGTTTTTTTAAAAAGTGACTGGAGAGTGCTGGAGATGCTGTCAGTGGACCGAACAATTGCGGCCCACTCTCGACATTCAGCCATTGCGTGACACTACTAGATGGGCCAGGTGGTTGTGTCGCTTAGCTTAGTCATACAGCAACCTTGGTGCACCTTTTTTTTTCTTCTGCTGTTAGGGGCACTTTTTTTTAATATCTGCCCTCCTGTCTGACACTGCAGTGCCACGCCTAGATGGGCCAGGTGTTTGTGCCGCACACTTGTGTCGCTTAGCTTAGTCATACAGCCACCTCGGTGCAACTTTTAGGCCTAAAATCAATATTGTGAAGTTTTCAGAATAGACTGGAAAGGAGTGGAAATGAATGTTATTGAGGTCAATAATACTGTAGGATCAAAATTCCCCCCAAAATTCTGTGATTTTAGCTGTTTTTATGTTTTTTCAAAAATCATCCAGATCCAAAACACGAAAGGGTGGTTTTGGCAAAACCAAAACACAAAAGTGGAATTAGAACCAAAATACGAAAAGTGTCCGCCGCACATCTCTACTATGTAGTTATAAACATGGCAGCTTATTGCCGAAGACGGTGAATAGGGATGTGACATAGACTTTCACAGAAATATAGCACTGTCTAGTGAGCAACACTTTAATGACTTTCTGCCGTTTAGAGAAGTGGTCTGCAATTCAATGAGAGATAAGAAAGGCCGGCTCACTTTCCCTTGGAACATAGCAAAATATTTGAGTTGGATTTTGCTTGGTTAGTTGCAGTTCACACAGCTGCCTGCAGGTGTCGCTAGAATTTCATGTGTTGCACTGAGGATCCAGCCTGTAATCAGCTTTTCCACACACAGACCCGAGGAGCTGCTGTGTTTGGTATTGTTCCTAGCTGACAGTTCTCACCTATGGGGGTATATTTACCTCGCATCGCCTTGAGCCCAGGAACTGCCCTAAACTGACAGAGGTGTCTGCAATGCAGTCATAGTACAGCGTTGGCAGAGGTGTCCGCAATGCAGTCATAGTACAGCGCTGGCAGAGGTGTCCGCAATGCAGTCATAGTGCAGCGTTGGCAGAGGTGCCCGCAGTGCAGTCATAGTACAGCGTTGGCAGAGGTGTCCGCAATGCAGTCATAGTACAGCGTTGGCAGAGGTGTCCGCTGTGCAGTCATAGTACAGCGTTGGCAGAGGTGTCCGCAATGCAGTCATAGTACAGCGTTGGCAGAGGTGTCCGCAGTGCAGTCATAGTACAGCGCTGGCAGAGGTGTCCGCAATGCAGTCATAGTGCAGCGTTGGCAGAGGTGCCCGCAGTGCAGTCATAGTACAGCGTTGGCAGAGGTGTCCGCAATGCAGTCATAGTACAGCGTTGGCAGAGGTGCCCGCAGTGCAGTCATAGTACAGCGTTGGCAGAGGTGTCCGCTGTGCAGTCATAGTACAGCGTTGGCAGAGGTGTCCGCAATGCAGTCATAGTACAGCGCTGGCAGAGGTGTCCGCAATGCAGTTATAGTACAGCGTTGGCAGAGGTGCCCGCAGTGCAGTCATAGTGCAGCATTGGCAGAGGTGTCCGCAGTGCAGTCATAGTACAGCATTGGCAGAGGTGTCCGCAGTGCAGTCATAGTAGTACAGCATTGGCAGAGGTGCCCGCAGTGCAGTCATAGTAGTACAGCGTTGGCAGAGGTGTCCGCAGTGCAGTCATAGTACAGCGTTGGCAGAGGTGTCCGCAGTGCAGTCATAGTACAGCATTGGCTATATATTATTGTATTCCCATTATAAAATGACAATACTGTCAGCTGCTTCCTAGGTGATGGCCCACACAAGCTGCCTTCATGTATAAATGCTAGTAGCCTTGGTACTTCTGCAAGGGAGGAGCTTATCCAGTCAGCGAATGAGCTGCAGGCTACCTACCTCCCCCTGATAATGGTGTATGTGGCGTGCTTAGCAGCGAAAGCTCCGCATGGGGCCTTTTATCTCGCTACTCTTTCTAAGTGTCCCCCCCTCCCTGTATTTCTGTTCCGCGTGACCCTTAACGCAATCCTTTTTGGAGAAAGTATACTTTGCCTTTTCTGCGTATGCTTATTTTTTCATTCAGTATTTAAAGTGCAGATTAGATGGGGAGGGGGGGATCCTGCAAATATGGACGCACTGTGAAGTGTACACAACCCCCTCGCCAATACTATTTATCCAGATCTATATGAAACATATTCTGTAGCCGTAACGGGCAACGTGATACACTTTGGGGCCATGCTGGCCAGCCCTCTAACCTTCCGAAGTGCCCAAATTTTACCTAATCTCAGTAAAAATATAAAACAATACATTTTATCAAGAAAGATACCGGTCTGTAATAGCGTAATAGAGTGTCAGCGGCATTTTACACAAATGTGACCATAAAGGAGCAGGGAACGTATGTGGAAGCTCTGAGACCACCGTTTCTCATCCTTGTTCTACAGTGCTGCAGATTCATCGCCAATACAAGGCCTTTCATACCTAAAATTTTGTCTGAAGAGCTGACAATCAATTAGGTCATTTCATCAAAGATGCAGTTCAGAAGAAACCTCTATTTAAGTACTTTGTGGTTTTTGACTTCTGTGTTTGATACGGGAATCCCCGGCGGGTGTGATACGGGAATCCCCGGCGGGTGTGATACGGGAATCCCCGGCGGGTGTGATACGGGAATCCCCGGCGGGTGTGATATACGGGAATCCCCGGCGGGTGTGATATACGGGAATCCCCGGCGGGTGTGATATACGGGAATCCCCGGCGGGTGTGATATACGGGAATCCCCGGCGGGTGTGATACAGGAATCCCCAGCGTGTTTGTTGGGTAGATCTTACACTAGGTGTAAGTGAGCACACACGTCAGAGAACATAGAACATAGTAAGAGTGTGTGGTGTAATGTTACACACCGTTGGTGTATGCGGTACACATCACTGCCATATTGCCGCTTGTTTTACCCCAGAATAATATAAGAAGTTGCCCTTTGCCTGTTGTGCTGAACGCTGTCATTAATAATAACCGTCTCTTATATAGCGCAGCATATCCCGTCATGCATTGTGCCTGCCCAGTGACGGCGGCATCTCCTGCCTAACATGTGAACCTGCAGAAGGGGAACTACAGATGTGTCCTTATGCGTCACTGCTGCAGTCACGCCATACAGCCTCTCTCTGTGTGACCGCTCCCGTGACACTCTGCTAGCCTCAGGCGTCTCTTTGTTGTTGCTGAAATTGCATCTTAGTCACAATAGGGACACATCAGGAGACTGAGTAATGTAATATATAACACTGTATATCTGTGTGCGACTGAGACTCTGAACCAGCATACAGAGTGCTACAATGTAGCAACTGCAGCTTTTTCCCAATACAAGTTCCTTTGTGCTCTGTATACAGACTCAGTCACACACAATATACAAGCATCATATGTCTCAGCGCATTATCCTGGTGCGTCCTAGTCACATTGTGCTCTGTATACAGACTCAGTCACACACAATATACAGGTGTCATATCACATTACTCAGTGCAGTCTCCTGGTGCGTCCTAGTCACATTGTGCTCTGTATAGAGACTCAGTCACACACAGTATACAGGTGTCACACATCACATTACTCAGTGCAGTCTCCTGGTGCGTCCTAGTCACATTGTGCTCCGTATACAGCCTCAGTCACACACAGTATACAGGTGTCATATATCACATTACTCAGCGCAGTCTCCTGGTGCGTCCTAGTCACATTGTGCTCTGTATACAGACTCAGTCACACACAATATACAAGCATCATATGTCTCAGTGCATTATCCTGGTGCGTCCTAGTCACATTGTGCTCTGTATACAGACTCCGTCACACACAATATACAAGCATCATATGTCTCAGTGCATTATCCTGGTGCGTACTAGTCACATTGTGCTCTGTATACAGACTCAGTCACACACAATAATCAAGCATCATATGTCTCAGCGCATTATCCTGGTGCGTCCTAGTCACATTGTGCTCTGTATACAGATTCAGTCACACACAATATACAAGAATCATATGTCTCAGTGCATTATCCTGGTGCGTCCTAGTCACATTGTGCTCTGTATACAGACTCAGTCACACACAATATACAAGCATCATATGTCTCAGTGCATTATCCTGGTGCGTCCTAGTCACATTGTGCTCTGTATACAGACTCCGTCACACACCGTATACAAGCGTCGTATGTCACATTACTCAGCGCATTATCCTGGTGCATCCTAATCACATTGTGCTCTGTATACAGACTCAGTCACACACAATATACAAGCATCATATGTCTTAGCGCATTATCCTGGTGCGTCCTAGTCACATTGTGCTCTGTATACAGACTCAGTCACACACAATATACAAGCATCATATGTCTCAGTGCATTATCCTGGTGTGTCCTAGTCATATTGTGCTCTGTATAGAGACTCCGTCACACACCGTATACAAGCGTCGTATGTCACATTACTCAGCGCAGTATCCTGGTGCATCCTAGTCACATTGTGCTCTGTATACAGACTCAGTCACACACAATATACAAGCATCATATGTCTCAGCGCATTATCCTGGTGCGTCCTAGTCACATTGTGCTCTGTATACAGACTCAGTCACACACAATATACAAGCATCATATGTATCAGTGCATTATCCTGGTGCGTCCTAGTCACATTGTGCTCTGTATACAGACTCAGTCACACACAATATACAAGCATCATATGTCTCAGCGCATTATCCTGGTGCATCCTAGTCACATTGTGCTCTGTATACAGACTCAGTCACACACAATATACAAGCATCATATGTCTCAGTGCATTATCCTGGTGTGTCCTAGTCATATTGTGCTCTGTATAGAGACTCGGTCACACACAGTATACAAGCGTCGTATATCACATTACTCAGCGCAGTATCCTGGTGCGACTAAGCAGCATTTTCTGCAAAGTAAGATGACGTAAGCAGGGTTGCAGGAGACACAGTGGCTCGCTCACGCCAGGCATCGCGCGCTGCTTGGCGTATTGGGGCCAGATGTATAAGGACGCAGCTGTACGCAGTGTAGTACAGACACTGCTATTTCCGTAGTCGCCCAGCTTTGATACATATTAATGTGAGATACTGGCCCTCTAGTAACCTTGCCACTAAAGTCTTTTTAAATTTAGAGTCTCACGATATAATTAAAAAAAACTAAATTTTTTCAAAACCCCAGAAAAATAAGTTTGACCTTCCTGCATCGCTACTGATTGCTCTTGAACTGTACGTTTCCACTGGAAGGGCAACACATCAGGTAAGACAGGAGCGCAGTTCTGACAAGTGAAACCATATCTGAGGGGCAGAGCAGCATGTGTGGGTCAGGGGCCTGGGGAGGTGTAAACAGATCTGTGATTTATCTGCATAGCGGCTTCTGCACACTGCCTTTCATATGGCCGCTGGATTCTGCTTGAGTAACCTCTAACCCTGCCAGACTCTGACGGAGCAGCTCTCCTTTCAACTCTCCCATTCCGGCCCCACTGTATCTTTTAGGGGGGACGGTTCTGCACGGCGGGGTGCCGACAGCAGGAGAATCTCATTCTTTCCTCCCCGCATGCTGCTTTTTCAGAGATGGTCAGGAAGAGGGTTTTTTTTCCATTTTCCCTGGAAATTTATAGCCCGGGGCATCGGGATACAAAGTTGCGATGCGCTAACTTCCAACATTATTACTATGATCCTCTTTCTGCAGAGCAGGGATTTGTTAGGGGAAGTAATGCGTCTGTTTATAGAGGGCGTAAACCTTAAAAATGTAGAATGTAATATTCTCTAACGGGTGATATGCTGTATAATGATTTTTTTTTTGCATCAATGTGAAAATCATTTAGCGGTTGCTTACTTGATGCTGCCATGTTTCTGGCGCAGGCTTGTATAAGTAATTACATTGGCATGTTGTCTGTAATTTGTTACAGCACAAGCTGTTTGTATTGCCTGTATCTGCAATCTGTACAGCCCAGCATGCGTCCGATGAAAGAGAGCGTCACGGCAGGTCTGAGACTGTGAGTGGAGACAGTTGGTAAATATTACACATTTAGCAATATCATGTTGTGGAGAGTTCCGTTTCCAGCCGTGACTTCTGCACTAGTGTGGGGCGGCTGGAGGGCTGGTGGTGGTGACGGCTGGAGGGCTGGTGGTGGCGGCGGCTGGAGGGCTGCTGGTGGCGGCGGCTGGGGGGGCTGCTGGTGGCGGCGGCTGGGGGGGCTGCTGGTGGCGGCGGCTGGGGGAGCTGCTGGTGGCGGCGGCTGGGGGAGCTGCTGGTGGCGGCTGGGGGGCTGCTGGTGGCGGCTGGTGGCTGCAGCAGCGGCTGGAGGGCTGGTGGCGGCGGCTGGGGGGCTGCTGGTGGCGGCGGCTGGAGGGCTGCTGGTGGCGGCGGCTGGAGGGCTGCTGGTGGCGGCGGCGGCTGGAGGGCTGCTGGTGGTGGCGATTGGAGGGCTGGCGGTGGCGGCTGAAGTGCTGGGGGCAGTGTGATCACAAAGATGAGTAGGACTCGGTACGGGCGTGTAGACGCCAGTGGTGGTCAGGCCCATGGTGTGTATGAAGCTCCGTATGCTGGGCCCGGTCAGCTCAGAGTCTATAAGTTTTTGTAGAACTTCTGAAGTAATTTTGAAATGTCCTTTCATGCATGAGGCAGACCCGTCTTATTGAAGAGGGTGATTCTGCCTGTGACCCTACACCCGATTTAGGCCCTCTTCTCTCTAGAGGCACGAGGCTCACGGTATGGAAGGAAGTTGAGGGATCCTACGTGTTCCACTTCTGAGGTTCTTACTGCTTTGAAGAAACCATTCTGTAATATTCTAAGCAATGTGTCCAATCCGATGACCTCCAGCGCGTCAGGCCGTTTACCGGCAGTTGTAATGTTACTTGGTGTCTGCATCAGAACTTTATACATGATTGATCGACATCATGTTTAAAGCAGACACGATTAAATTGCTGTAACCTTACAACCGCATCTGGATTACAGCGCTGGCGTTATGTCGTCCACGTATAGTCGACATGACTGTATTGATAAATCTGTCTGAAAAGTCGTCTCATCGCTCCCTGTAAACTTTCTGGACTGAGAATTCCATTTAAAGGGACTGTAAAAAAAATGGTTTAAATATCTGAATCCCAGCTGTGATGACGTGATATTGCGTCACTGCCTGCTTTATGTGATCATTATAACGTTATAATGTGACGTCTCGGAAGACCGTCAGAGACGTCCGCTCACTGGCACAACGCTGGTCAGCGGAGAACCGAGGACCCCAGAACATAAATACTGTCTCCTACATAATACAGCGTTCTATTGGTGAAGCTGAAGGAACGGCTGCCTTAGAGGACGTGCCGCTGATTACGGCCGAGTCCCGGCAGTCGTTAGCAAGACTTTCACCAGGGGATTGCATTTAATAAGTAGGAAAGAAAACCACTACGTTCCCTTTAGATCCCTCTCAGTATTTATGATATGCCTGTACTACTCTTTGACCTGCGCTGCTTTGAGCTGGCAGAGAGAGAGGTGGGGTGATGGCCCAGCTATCCCCACAAAAAGAATTAAGGAGGAAAACAGGGCTTATGTAACAGGAGAAATGAGCACCCTGCGTCAGTTTCGGGGCTGCGCTGTCCCCTGGCGACACCGGGAGAAGGAGGAAAAGCTCAGAGGCAATAAATAACCCGTCTGAGTTATGGACGCGCTGTATGTAAAACGTCAGCTCTGATTTGCCACTGAATATTTAAAGTGTGCAGCCCTTAATTTAAAACCCAAACCTTGCAAGCTTGGAACCCGGCCGTGCCAAATTAGGGGCTGCCTAACGAGGCAGGTTCGGGGAGTGATGGATGACTGCTGGCGCAGCGCCAAAGCCGCAGAACATTTAAAGGGCTACGGAGCTTGAAAGCTGTTTATTTAGCAAAAAAAAAAAAACCAAGAAACTAGGCTGCGCTGGAGCCTGACACGTGATAGGATAAGGCTTTTGTTAGTCCACATTTGGCGCACAGGCCAATCCTAGTTCTCTGTCATTTTGTGTGTGTGTGTGTGTGTGTGGAAAATGTGCTTTTTTATGTGATGATCGCACTCTTACACTTATTGAGCTATTAATGAGCACGAAAATGACGTAATATGGAGACAGACAAACATTTAAATTGTGTATTTGATTTTTGCATATCCTTTACCCTAACCTCCTCCTTCCTGAACAGCAGCCGCATCCAGGGCCGTCTTATCGTATAGGTACACTGGGCAGCTGCCCAGGACCCCACAATTCTGGGGGCCTCCGAGCAGGGGCAGGTGGTGGTCAGATATTCAGAGTGGAGAGGCAGCATTCTCTACCTGGCCCCAGCCTGCATCCAGACAGTGAGTGGCTGTCATCATGCTGATTGGTGGATGGCTGGAGCTATCCACCAATCATAGGGCAGCGTTCTTTACCTGGCCCCAGCCTGCATCCAGACAGCGAGTGGCTATCATGCTGATTGGTGGATGGCTGGAGCTATCCACCAATCAAAGGGCAGCGTTCTCTACCTGGCCCCCAGCCTGCAGCCAGACAGTGAGTGGCTGTCAGCATGCCGATTGGTGGATTGCTAGAGCTCTCCACCAATCAGAGTGCTGGCAGCCAGTCACTGTATGGAAGCATGTGGAGAGATGGTGTGGAACCAAGGAGGGTCAGGTTACAGAGACTGGGTGTGTAGGGGCCCCAGTGCAGTGCTTTGCCCAGGGCCTACTATCCTGTGACGCCCTGGCGATTCTCCTGTACTTCTGTCTTCTTACTCCAGAAATTGAATATTTTATCTCTGATCTATGTTGCTCCAATTCGTCCAGCTCTGCCACAGAGAAGTGGAGAGAGATAAAGTACCAGCTGATCAGCTCCTAGCTGTCATGTTACAGGCTGTCTGAAAATGACAGGTAGTAGCTGATTAGTACTTTATCTCTCTCCAGTGCTTAGTACATCGACCCCTCGGGGGTGCAGGTCATTTGCCTGTTTTAGGTCTTTATCCTCTGTCCATTAGCTTCAAGTAAGCATGGCGATTCTGAGAACGTAGCCTGCTGAGTATATGCCTGCTTGGTCACTGTGTGCGCCTTGTGGCGCTCTACAGATAAATGGTAATCATAATATATTGCTGGATAGATGGTCTGAGCCCATAGAACCAAATCAGTGATATCACCTAGGAGGAAGTCGCTCTGTGTCGGTGATGTCACTGTTCCCTAGCGACCTTATAGGCTGGAGAATGTTAGTGCCGCCTCCACTGTAGGGGAATGGCCCTTCCTTTCCTTTCCTTCCTTTTCCTTCCCTTCCCTCCCTATACACTAGAACATCTTATATAAAGATTGGTGGTAATATAAGTATTACTGAGCGCAGGTATTCCAGTGTCTCGGATTCCTGCTCTGCTGATGTGACCTCTCCAGGCTGATCAATGAGCACAAACTAGGCAGAAGAACTTACACTTGCGTGTTTGATTGGACATACAGAAAACAAACATGAAAGGCTTCTAATTCTATGTAAACGTTGCGGGATTGTCCACCTCTGCCCCCCCCCCCCCTTCCATCACCTTCCTGATCACTGTGTATTCCCTCTGCTCGTCATGTGTAATGAGCTGTCAGCGCCCCTCGCAATCTTCCCGGCCGAGCATATGTGAATACGCCCCGTGTCTGATTCACATTCACACCATTATTTTATTTGTTACATCACGCAATTAAACTGGATTTATTCAGGAGGTACGACCACAAAATATTTTTTACTGTCAAATCAAAAAATGCTTTTACCACTTAAATAGCTAAAAAATATATATATATTTTATAATTTTGTCAGTTTTTGAAAAATAAGTTTAAAACCGTTTTAAAAATATTTTTAAATATTTGCTGTAAAAAATGTCTAGAGTTTCCATAGGCCCCTATTGTAACGATACCTACCCTCCTAATAGATTGTCAGTGGCGTTACCCCCACCCCCTAGTGGTAAATGCCCCTCCTTCCACATGTAGTACAGGCGCATGATTTCACCCGTCACAGGGCATAATTCACACCTGATCGCTAGGCTGCGCATTCGTACAGCGGGCGATCAGGTGTAAACTGCATATGCACCGCAATATGCAGGCGCGTCGCATGGGTACAAAGCGGATCGCCGCTCAGCGAGGGATTTGTGTGAAGAATCCATTTGCACGGGCGATTGCAAGATGATTGACAGGACGAGGGCGTTTGTGGGGTGGCAACTGACCGTTTTCTGGGAGTGTCTGGAAAAACGCAGGCGTGTCCAAACGTTTGCAGGGCGGGTGTCTGACGTCAATTCCGGCCCCGCCCAGGCTGAAGTGATCGCAGCGGCTGAGTAAGTCCTGGGCTGCGCAGAGACTGCACAGGATCTGTTTGTACATCTCTGCTACACATGCGATCACACACTAAAATACACTCCCCCTGTAGGCGGCGACTATCTGATCGCAGCGCTGCAAAAATTGCTGCCCAGCGATCAGGTCTGAATTAGGCCCTATGTCCGCTACGTCGCTGCTGGGGAACCAGCGCAGCAGGAGGAAATCACGTGCGGGACAGAGTTACTCAGCCAGGAGACGTTGTATGGGATGCAGTCATTCCAGTTCAGTGGTTGAAGACTTTTCATGAATTACCAAAAAGAAGAAATAATAAAAAAAAAAAGACTCAAAAGTATTAATACCCCTGTTTTAATAGCGGTTACAGCAATTTCCCCCCCATTCATCTTGCAGCATTGCCTTACCGCCGTCGATGTCGTTGACCCCGCACAGCGTCCTTCCGCAGCTCCGGAGGACACTGGCCTGACACCATTTATTTTTTTTTAAGCCACTTTTAATGTGGCTTTTGCTGAATCCCTTGTGTCAGTGTCGTGTCACAATATGTGTCCTTACATCTGTGGTCTGGTAATGCCGCAGTTAATGGCAGCTTTGTGCGTGTTCTTGTTCCCACGTCTGGCTCCTCAGCGCTGTGTAGTGGCTGCATGGTCTCATCTACAGCTACCTACTGTATTGCTGTGTCTACAGGTGTGAGCATCATGTTACATAGTGCTCTGGGGTAACATCCTCTGACATCATCAGGCTGCCAGCTGCCTGTACATTGGCTCTGAATGATCACATGGCATAAGTGTCATAGGAACTAGTGCCCATGTCTATTTATACCCCTGAGGAAGGGGTGTCCTTATCGCTTGTTGTCTCCATAATGATATGTGTAACCGGTCACTGCACATCTAATGGTAGAATGGTCAAAACGGAACGTCCTGTACGTATTTATGAACAAATAATCTCCTTTCATCTGAGCTTTTTTTTCCATATCAAACACCGTTTTCTTTGTTTGCATATGTGACCTATAGCGTGTCACGCCTTGTATTCTACCAGTGTAACTAGCAGAACCGAGTGCTTGTGTACAGATGGAGCCATGGTTTATCTAGGCCTTTAATAGGAGTAACTGAGACTGGCCAGTCGGACTTAATCCCCTGCTGTATTGTGTTCTCTGTATTGTATTGCAGCGGAGAACACTAGATAAAAGGCTTATGCTAATAAACCATGGTGTGCCTAGGCGCAGCATAGAAGCCAAGATAAATGTGGACCCATCTGTATATGGTGCATGGCAGGAACCAGTGTCCCCTGATGTCTCGTAACTATAGACTTGAAACCACACCAGGGGGCAGAGGGACGGGGGTAGGGGGGGCAGGGGGTGGGGGCAGAGGGACGGGGCTTTAATGGGCTGTTTAATCTTTATAAGTTCTCACATCTCTCTGCTTCCCTCCGGAGTTTATGTTCTGTCCTAATGTCGGACTGTTGGCGTGGTTCGGCCAGAGCGCGGTCCCCGCCGTCATTACTATACCGCTCCCAGTACATTTACAGTCCTCTGTAGTGTCTGGCCCATTGTCTTGCTGCTGTTAGTGACGCCGGCTTGTTCTGTCCTTTTTAATGGACAGTCTTGACTATAAGTGTAAA